>NC_140245.1:11207407-11237407 GCF_949987555.1 Borostomias antarcticus | reverse complement strand
GTGCAGATATAACTTTGTCAATCAGGTGAAGGAGAGCCATATAAGTGGAATGATTTAATGACTGTGTAGCCCGATCCATGGGTACAGGAGGTTTATGTTTAGCAGTAGGGTGAAGCGAAGATCACTGCACCCTCTCTCTCTCTGGCCTGATCACTGCCCTCTCTCTCTCTCTCTCTCTCTCTCTCTCTCTCTCTCTGGCCTGATCACTGCCCTCTCTCTCTCTCTCTCTCTCTCTCTGGCCTGATCACTGCCCTCTCTCTCTCTCTCTCTCTCTGGCCTGATCACTGCCCTCTCTCTCTCTCTCTCTCTGGCCTGATCACTGCCCTCTCTCTCTCTCTCTCTCTCTCTCTCTCTCTCTCTCTCTCTCTCTCTCTCT
Source organism: Borostomias antarcticus (assembly GCF_949987555.1). Taxonomy (NCBI): domain Eukaryota; kingdom Metazoa; phylum Chordata; class Actinopteri; order Stomiiformes; family Stomiidae; genus Borostomias; species Borostomias antarcticus. The sequence goes on along the minus strand of NC_140245.1, from coordinate 11,237,031 downwards.
CTCTCTGGCCTGATCACTGCCCTCTCTCTCTCTCTCTCTCTCTCTGGCCTGATCACTGCCCTCTCTCTCTCTCTCTCTGGCCTGATCACTGCCCTCTCTCTCTCTCTCTCTCTCTCTCTCTGACCTGATCACTGCCCTCTCTCTCTCTCTCTCTCTCTCTCTCTCTCTCTCTCTGGCCTGACCACTGCCCTCTCTCTCTCTCTCTCTCTCTCTCTCTCTCTCTCTGGCCTGATCACTGCCCTCTCTCTCTCTCCTTCTCTCTCTCTGGCCTGATCACTGCCCTCTCGCTCTCTCTCTCTCTGTCTCTCTCTCTCTCTCTCTCTCTGGCCTGATCACTGCCCTCTCTCTCTCTCTCTCTCTCTCTCTCTGGCCTGACCACACCAGTGCCGAGGTCCATGGCTACGCTCTCCAACGGGGAAAACGATGCATGATTACACGCAACATTAACACATATCAAACCACCATTAAAGAGCAGATCAAACAGGTGTTTGAGCTATAGCAATCAAGGGTATATTTGTCTTGGCTAGTGGCATAGTATAGAATGTTGTGAGTTTAAAATGCAGCTGTCCAACACCAACAGAGATCAGCAAATACATTTCCATACCCATTTGTGTTCCATGTTGATGCACTTTTCCTGCTAATATCTATTTATTTATTTATTTATTTATTTATTTATTTATTTATTTATTTATTTATTTATTTATTTATTTATTTATTTATTTATTTATTTATTTATTTATTTATTTATTTATTTATTTATTTATTTATTCATTCATTCATGTTATACAAGATGAATGGTTGTAAACCATGAACTCAGCCAGTTATAGTGGACTTAATTTAAACAGTTCCCTTTGCTTCCCAACCACCGCTTTTTCCAAGGACAAAATTAAGTCCATCCATTCACCCCATTTGGTCCTGGAGCGCAGTGTTCCATGGGACTCGCTTCACCACAGATCTTCCTAAAGTTCCTCTTTTCATTTTCCAGTAAATCCATATTCTCTTTTCCAGTAAACCAAACTCTTAAAACTAAATAAACTGACAGCATATTTGAGGGGTTCTTTTGCAAAAACAGACATCTCCGTTTGTAGGCCTATTAGCTAGGCTATCCTAAATCATATTTGCCCATCTGCGGTTTAAAATAGTTGGCTATTCATCTATGATGGTGATGTTACAATGACAACATGCAGGACATGGACAGACAGTGGGTGTATTCCTAAAAACATTCACACACCCTAATATTTATTCACAAACAAACAAACAAAAAATGTCTGCGTCAGGATTGCTGACATAAACCTGTTCAATAAGTCTTGTCATATTCAAGCCTCGACATAATATGGCATACATGTATATCGTGAGGGAAGGGATGAAGGACTTCAAAAGAACTGATTGTAAGGACAATAGATTGGAATATTTGGAGTGAATTAGATGATTGAATAGAGAATATTATTCATAAAGAAAAGGTCAGGAGAGCAGACTCAGCTCAGCTCAAGCTCAGATCAAGCTCAGACAGGTGTGATGAAGGAGCTGATTGGTCAGGAACACAAACTGAGCTGGGGAGCCTCCCCACGCGTATAGCAGCATATCTCAATAAAGACTTTTTAACGGCGGGGTCGTCAGAGAATCCCACTAAGTAGTCTACTGTAACTGTGCATCACCTGTTTAAGCAGCTCAGCTCATCTGTGGAGGAGTTGGGAGGAGGAGCTGGTGCACTGGAGGGATTCCTCGGGAACTCTAGCTGCTGCGCCGCTCTGGGCCGGCCGGGAGGAGGAAGAGGAGGAAGAGGAGGAAGAAAGACACAAATGACAAATACATGACGGTCTAGGTGCACACATACATACACACACTGGTGCAGGCATGTTTTCCTGTTAACTGCTACAGTTAGGAGATGGAACAAGGTTTAAGGTTGTGACATGGCCACAGCTCTTTGCTGTCCTGTTAACTGCTACAGTTAGGAGATGGAACAAGGTTTGAGGTTGTGACATGGTCACAGCTCTTTTCTGTCCTGGTCACACAGTGAACTGCCCACCGACATCAGGACTGCTCTTATTTCCCCATAGGCTCAAAACTCACCTCTTCAAGAAGTACCACCAGGATTGTCCCTCTTAAGCACCTATTGTTTTTTTTTTGTTATTTACTTTTGCACTTTACCTTCAGCACTAGATTATACTCTTAGTGACTTGTTTAGAAGGAGATGCACTTGTGAGTTCTGGTGAATAGTAGTACACTAACTTCCTATGTTAAATGCAATTGTCAGTTTGGATAAAAGTTTCAGCTAAATGACTAATGTAATGCAAACACCCAAAGACATGCAATACTGTTGCTAACTAGCCAAATAATCTTAGCCGTGTCTTGCTGAAAGTTGAAGATTGAGAGTGGATGTGATATTATTGGGTGAAATTGGTTCAGTCCAACTACTGTACGTACTTTGAGCTTTAAGCACACATTTTGTTTCACATGAAAACATGACTGGATTTTATTTTTATTTTTTTTACACTGTGGCAACCCGGGGCCCTCACAACCTGAAATGGCCACCTGTGCCACAAAGTGGCCGCTAGCCGTGGGACTGCAGTTCCCAGAACCCCACAGGCTGTGGGTGAGAGCTGAATGACTACCTGGGCTGGTTGCTGATCTGAGGCAGGTGTGGACAATCAGCCACGTCCCCCTCACCAAGAACTGAAACCCCAGGCCAGAAGAAGCCTGGGAGAAGAGGGGTGAGGCAGACAGCATGCTGCCTCATGTGTGGATTTTGTTTGAGATCTTTCATTTGTAACACTAAGTTAAGTTTATTAGAGACAACCTCTGGCTATTTTCTGCAACTTGCTTCCCTTGTCTCTGTGCCACTGCCATTTTGGCATGTGTGGTCTTCCCTGTCCCCTAGGTTGCCACAATACAAAAAAACTATGAGGAAGTGTGCATGAGGTACAAAAGGAGGAAGATGAGGAGACAATGACAAATACATGAGGGTGTGCTCATCTATTTGCTCAGAACATAATTTAAAACTTCTTTAATGAAAAATCTCTTTAAAAATCATGTCACAGCACAATGCCTTAGTATGCATTAGTATTTTTATTCTTGTTGAGCTACCTGTCGTGCGAGAAGCCATAGATGGTTTCACACTGACAAGCAATCAAGGGTTGCATGTAAATGTCACAGGTGTCTGTAACATGGAGGTTTCAGAAGTTTCCACAACATGTTTGTTAAAGGCACCACAAGGGGTAAAGAACTAAACCAAAGACTAGTTGATTAGTTGTTGATCAGTCACCATGCTCAAATAATCTGCTATGGTGTTCTGTCCACTTAGATCCAGATAGCACTGCATTCTGCTCTGTGCTTTTGTTTGTGTTTGCCAATGGCTTTTGTTGTGTTTGTTGTGTAATCTGGTTGGGTCTGATTGGTGAGGTGCTCTGTTCCTGGGTTGTGTTAACAGGGCAGGTTGGGTAGAGGCTCTGATCCTGGGCTGTGTTAATAGGGCAGGTTGGGTTGAGGCTCTGATCCTGGGCTGTGTTAATAGGGCAGGTTGGGTTGAGTGAGGCTCTGATCCTGGGTTGTGTTAATAGGGCAGGTTGGGTTGAGTGAGGCTCTGATCCTGGGTTGTGTTAATAGGGCAGGTTGGGTTGAGGCTCTGATCCTGGGTTGTGTTAATAGGGCAGGTTGGGTTGAGGCTCTGATCCTGGGTTGTGTTAATAGGGCAGGTTTGGTTGAGTGAGGCTCTGATCCTGGGTTGTGTTAATAGGGCAGGTTGGATTGAGTGAGGGGCTCTGATCCTGGGCTGTGTTAATAGGGCATGTTGGGTTGAGGCTCTGATCCTGGGTTGTGTTAATAGGGCAGGTTGGGTTGAGGCTCTGATCCTGGGTTGTGTTAATAGGGCAGGTTTGGTTGAGTGAGGCTCTGATCCTGGGTTGTGTTAATAGGGCAGGTTGGGTTGAGGCTCTGATCCTGGGTTGTGTTAATAGGGCAGGTTGGGTTGAGTGGGGCTCTGATCCTGGGTTGTGTTAATAGGGCAGGTTGGGTTGAGTGAAGGGGTAGCAGAACCAGGCTCTGCGGTGGGACATCACCTCGCCTTTGGGTCAGGAATTCTGTTCTTTTCTTCTTTTTTTGTGCCAATTTTTACACTGGACATATTGCCTGAATACACTACACCTCTCTCTCTCTCTCTCTCCCTGATCATCTCTAGGTTTAGGAAGGGGTAGGAAAAGAGGGAATTCCTGACAGAGTGACAAGTGAACTGAGATTTCTAGACCTGTGTCAGTTATGTTAGTCTCTCCCTCGCTCTTTTCTCTGTCTGTCTGTCTGTCTGTCTGTCTGTCTGTCTGTCTGTCTGTCTGTCTGTCTGTCTGTCTGTCTGTCTGTCTGTCTGTCTGTCTGCCTGCCTGCCTGCCTGCCTGCCTGCCTGCCTGCCTGCCTGCCTGCCTGCCTGCCTGCCTGCCTGCCTGTCAGACTGTGTGTGTGTGTGTGTGTGTGCGCGCTCGCTCGCGCTAGCCCTGACGACCTTCTATGCAGAGGTAAGCTGCTCTGCTTAGGTAGCCTGGGTATAGCCATGACTAGTATGGAGCATTCTGTGGTGTGAGGAAAAGACTGAGGAGGCAGGGAAGGAAGGAAGGAGGGAGGGAGGGAGGGAGGCCATTTTAGAACAGTGAGACATCAATCTGAGCCCCAGTGGGCTCACACAGAATCTGTTATCATCAGCTTCCTCCCAATGGCTGCTGTGAACAAGATCACAGTAACGTACAATGAGAAGGATTTTTTTTTGTTTTACTTAGTCAATATGATATCTCTCCAGAGCCTGAGACCTGCTGCCTCCACCTCTCTCTTTCTCTCCCTCTCTTCTCTCTCTCATCCCCTCTTTCTCTCCCACTCTCTCCTCTCTCTCATCCTCTCTTTCTCTCCCACTCTCTCCTCTCTCTCATCCTCTCTTTCTCTCCCTCTCTTCTCTCTCTCATCCTCTCTTTCTCTCCCACTCTCTCCTCTCTCTCATCCTCTCTTTCTCTCCCTCTCTCTTCTCTCTCTCATCCTCTCTTTCTCTCCCTCTCTTCTCTCTCTCATCCTCTCTTTCTCTCCCCCTCCTGCTGTTCTATTTCAGAATCAAAGTGCTCATCATTCATCCATTATTAACTTTCTTTCACTCTGACGTTTCTGTTTTCAAACGCACCATTTAACCAGGGACTGCTCACCAGAGGCTTGTTTATTTTGGTCCCTCTGTCTTTCTGACTCTTTCCTTCTGGGCGGAGCTCTTCCTCTCCCTTCAGCCATGTCGTAACGGTCCTATAAAGAGAGAGATTGTTGCTGCTTGTCTCTCTGTACCCCTGTAACCTGGATATCTCCACCACTGCCCCCTGTAGGGGGTTGATATGCAGCAGGTGTGGGCCTGTTGCTCACGACCCAAGGACGAGCATGTGTCGTGTGAAGCTGAGAACATGTATGTCTTGGCTGATTTGATCATAATACGGCTCCGGAGATCCGCCTCGTCTTTCACAATGCGCTGCGCTGGCATACATAGGCTATGTACTGCACCCAAGTCAAGCCAGCCAATAGAAATACTGCTGGGAATAGAACCCACCCAGCACGGTATGACGCTGATACAAACGGCACTTCTGCTGACCGGTGGTCCGAGAGGAACATGGTTCAGACACGTTCCCTGTGTGTCGTCATGGATGTGTGGAACGGAATGACTAGTGAATGGTCACGCGTAGGATGGGCTCTCCAGCTGATACAGGCCGACACGCAGACACACAGCAGGCTTCGTCTGGGCTACGACGCTGGGAAAACAGGTCATGTTTTCCATGGGGGACATCTTTGATACTTCAGTAGAGACTGCTATATAGTTTCCATTGTGAAGCTTGCCAGTCCTTCTTGTTAATTAGCTTCAGGCAGCAGATGGGGCTGCCTTTATAAGTAGATGTCTTAATCTCAATCAACCCCCCCCAGCTCTATAATAACATCAACTAGAGCCAGTATTACCTCTGATATGAATATAGACAACCTCAGCAAACCCTGTAAAAAGATGTAACCATGGGGATTCATTCACAGTATCACATTACCAGAGCTTTGTAAGATTGTCACTGAGTGTAACTCCTCTACCTCATGTCTTGACCATGTACCCACATAATTAAGCGGCAGTGTTTCAAGTCATGTTCTGAAGATCATAAACGTCTCTTCAAACAGGCATCTTCCCAGATGCCTTCAAAACAGCTGTGTAAAACCGCTACTAAAGAAACCCCACCTAGATGTTAATGCACTGAACAACTACAGGCGGATATCCAACCTCCCATACATTAGTAAGATACTTGAAAAGATAGTCTCAGTACAAATAAACTCCTTTCTCAAAGAAAATAACATCCTGGAGGAACTTCAATCAAGCTTAAGGACACAACACAGTACTGAAACTGCTCTTACTAAAATAATGAGAGACCTCAGAATAAACTCTGATGCAAATAGGGCCTCAATTCTTGTCCTAATTAGACCTAAGCACAGCGTTTGATACAATCGACCATGATATGCTAATCAGTCGCCTTGAAAGGTTGGTTGGTCTCTGGTTCTTAAACTTGTTCAGAACATACATCAAAGGGAGAAAGTTCTACGTCAGGCTTGGAGATCATGTGTCTGAGAATCATGACACCTGCTTTGGGGTTAAACAAGGGAGCTGCCTTGGTCCATTACTATCCTCACTACACACTCTGGGATATCATTAGAGACCACAATTGTATGTTTCCATAGTTGTGGATGATACACAACTGTACATCTCTGCTGAACCAAATAATGCTGCAGCTATAAACTCCATTATTACCTGTCTTCCAGCTTGGGGATACAGTCCTGGTCCATTCTGAGGACATGTCCTAGGCATGGGGACACAGTCCTGGTCCATTCTGAGGACATGCCCTAGGCATCGGGACACAGTCCTGGTCCATTCTGAGGACATGTCCTAGGCATGGGGATATAGTCCTGGTCCATTCTGAGGACATGTCCTAGGCATGGGGATACAGTCCTGGTCCCTTCTGAGGACATGTCCTAGGCATGTGGACACAGTCCTGGTCCCTTCTGAGGACATGTCCTAGGCATGGGGACACAGTCCTGGTCCATTCTGAGGACATGTCCTAGGCATGGGGATATAGTCCTGGTCCCTTCTGAGGACATGTCCTTGGCATGGGGACACAGTCCTGGTCCATTCTGAGGACATGTCCTAGGCATGGGGACACAGTCCTGGTCCATTCTGAGGACATGTCCTAGGCATGGGGATATAGTCCTGGTCCCTTCTGAGGACATGTCCTAGGCATGGGGACACAGTCCTGGTCCATTCTGAGGACATGTCTTAGGCATGGGAATACAGTCCTGGTCCATTCTGAGGTCATGTCCTAGTCATTGGAACCGGCGTTGTTTAATTTCCAGCACCACATTGGGACAGTTTGTGTTTTTATACAGGTCCTCATTGGAAATGCTTTCTGGCCAGAAGATGAGACATATCCTCCAGAGACATCCATTATGGAACGCATGGATCTTCATGTCCCTCTCAACAACTCCCCAGCATCCAGAGCCGTTCAGTAGAACTGGCTTAACAGTGCTGTTATACAGTCTGATCTTAATAGTGCTGTTATACAGTCTGATCTTAATAGTGCTGTTATACAGTCTGATCTTAACAATGCTGTTATACAGTCTGATCATAACAGTGCTGTTATACAGTCTGATCATAACAGTGCTGTTATACAGTCTGATCTTAACAATGCTGTTATACAGTCTGATCATAACAGTGCTGTTATACAGTCTGATCTTAACAATGCTGTTATACAGTCTGATCTTAACAGTGCTGTTATACAGTCTGATCATAACAATGCTGTTATACAGTCTGATCTTAACAATGCTGTTATACAGTCTGATCATAACAGTGCTGTTATACAGTCTGATCTTAACAGTGCTGTTATAGAGTCTGATCTTAACAGTGCTGTTATACAGTCTGATCTTAACAGTGCTGTTATACAGTCTGATCTTAACAGTGCTGTTATACAGTCTGATCTTAACAATGCTGTTATACAGTCTGATCTTAACAGTGCTGTTATACAGTCTGATCATAACAGTGCTGTTATACAGTCTGATCTTAACAGTGCTGTTATAGAGTCTGATCTTAACAGTGCTGTTATACAGTCTGATCTTAACAGTGCTGTTATACAGTCTGATCTTAACAGTGCTGTTATACAGTCTGATCTTAACAATGCTGTTATACAGTCTGATCATAACAGTGCTGTTATACAGTCTGATCTTAACAATGCTGTTATACAGTCTGATCATAACAGTGCTGTTATACAGTCTGATCATAACAGTGCTGTTATACAGTCTGATCTTAACAGTGCTGTTATACAGTCTGATCATAACAGTGCTGTTATACAGTCTGATCTTAACAGTGCTGTTATACAGTCTGATCTTAACAGTGCAGTTATACAGTCTGATCATAACAGTGCTGTTATACAGTCTGATCATAACAGTGCTGTTATACAGTCTGATCTTAACAGTGCAGTTATACAGTCTGATCTTAGTTTTTAGGCTGTTCTGCTTTGGCTTCCAGATGGTATAAAGGGTTGCAGATGCACTGCGAGCTTTCCCAAGCCTCATGCTGATGTCTTTACTGCACACATTGTCCTTGCTGAGTAGACTTCCCAGATATGTGAACTCCTCGACATCATCGAGAGAGCTGCCATCCTCGGTAATTGGTGCATATGGTGTTGAATTTATGTATGAGACGTCCAGACTTGCCCAGGTCACCAGTGAGAGGACAAGATACAGGCTGGATGTTTGGGACAACACTGTACTATAATAGAAGTGTGGATGCAGCTACTGTATAGTATGTCATGGCAGGTTTTGAATGTGCACTAGCGATGAATACCCCTGATCTTGACTATCCAATAGGCCCCTGTGGATCAGTGTAGTGGAGATGGTTTTACTTGTCAAACCGTAGGAAAAAGCCCTTTTTCAGACTGTCCAACATGGTGGTGATGAATATGAATGGGGGAGTGAGAATATGATCTCAGCCATACAGATGGGGCTCTGTGCTCCAGATCTGATATGTTGCTTCTGATGGTAAGAATGAATCATTGATGTATAATAGCCCTCAATAGAACCATGTGAAAACAGGCTCCCATAGAGGCAGTGGAGGAGGAGGAGGAGGGGGGAGGGATTTGGGAGAATGTGAAACCTCTGGAGGCCTGTTATCCTGCAGTACAACGTGTCTTCTCTCAGGACGTAGTGTTCGCTTCACACAGGCCTGGAGAACAGCCCCACTGTGTCCTAATACTGCTGAATAGCTTCCTTTCTGTTTCCTTTCCATGTTCCCTTCCTTTCTGTTTCCTTCCTATGTTCCCTTCCTTTCGATGTTTTCTTCCTTCCTATGTTTCCTTCCTATGTTTCCTTCCTATGCTTCCTCTCTGTTTCCTTCATCACAGTGAAACAACCCAGCAGCATGTATTCAAGTATCTGAGGCTCCTAGACCAGTAAAATATGGTTCTATAAAGTATTAAGACATGTCCATGATGGTGTTAGGGTATAATAATAAAATGGAACCCCAAAGAATGTTGTAGAACCATGATGTGCTTTTTGGAAATGGACGATACCACCCTCATCGGTCTCATCTCTGAGGGAGTCTGCCTACAGGTGGGAGATCGACCAGCTACTGTCCTGGTGCGGCCAAAGCAACCTGGAGCTCAACACTCTCAAGACAGTGGAGATGACTGTGGACTTCAGGAAGAAATCAGCCCCCCCCTCTCCCATCATCCTGAATGTCTCCCCGGTCGTCACTGTGGACGTCTTCCTCTTCCTGGGCACCGTCATCTCCCGGGACCTCAAATGGGAACTCAACACCAGCTCCCTCACCAAGAAGGAACAGCAGAGGAGGGACTTCTTGAGGCAGCTGAAGACATCCAGACTACCAAAGAAAAGGATGGTGCTCTTCTACACCTCCATCATGGATTCCATCCTCACCTCCTCCATCACCGTCTGGTACTCCACCGCTACAGCAAAGGACAGGGCCAGACTGCAGCGCGTCATCCCATCCACCGAGAAGGTGATCGGCTGCAACCTGCCCTCCCTCCTGGTCCAACCTGCCCTACCTCTGGTCCAACCTGCCCTCCCTCCTGGTCCAACCTGCCCTCCCTCCTGGTCCAACCTGCCCTCCCTCCTGGTTCTGCCCAGCTCCAGGACCCTGAAGTGGGCCAGGAAGATTGCAGCTGACCCCTCCCACCCCGGCCATAATCTCTTGGTGCCGCTCCCCTCAGGCAGGAAGCTACGATCCATCAAGACCACGACCTCTTGCGATAGAGGTAGCTTTCTCCCCACGGCCACCTGCCTCATCACCAAGGCTGCTGTCCCCCTCTGACTGCCTCCCCCCGCCCGGCCCCGCCCCACCCCGGACCCCCCCACTGCCGAAAGACACTTGCTCATGACCACCGAATGTACTGTACACGGGACGCACCACACTCACACACACACACACACACACACACACACACACACACACACACACACACACACACACACACACACACACACAGGAACACACACACAAACACAGGAACACACACACACATATGTTAGAATGCTTTTCATAGTTCAGCATTCAACACGGTCATCCCAAGCAAACTCTCTGACAAACTCTTCACCCTTGGACTAACACCCTCCCTCTGCAGCTGGGTGCTGAGCTTTCTTACGGACAGACCCAGTCAGTCAGAGTGGGTAACCACACATCAGGCACCACAGGGTTGAGTACTCTCCTCTACACACTCTTCACCCACGACTGTGTGACCTCACAGGACAACACCAGCATCATCAAATCTGCTGATGACACTACAGTCCTGGGACTGATCACTGGAGGGGTGGAGACAGCAGACAGGAGAGAGGTGGAAGATCTGGTGGCCTGGCGCCGGGACAATCATCTCTCTCTGAACGCTGACAAAACAAAGGAGATGATTATGGACCCCAGAGGGAAGAGGGAGGAGTCCCACAGACCCCTACACATGGGAGAGGCTGAGGGGGAGAGGCTGAGGGGGATAGGGTGATGGGGAGAGGCTGAGGGTGAGAGGCTGAGGGGGAGAGGGTGAGGGGGAGAGGCTGAGGGGGATAGGGTGATGGGGAGAGGCTGAGGGTGAGAGGCTGATGGGGAGAGGGTGAGGGGGAGAGGGGGAGAGGCTGAGGGGGAGAGGGTGAGGTGGAGAGGCTGAGGGGGAGAGGGTGAGGGGGAGAGGCTGAGGGTGAGAGGGTGAGAGGGTCAGGGGGAGAGGATGAGGGGGAGAGGCTGAGGAGGAGAGGCTGAGGGGGAGAGGCTGAGGGGTAGAGGGTGAGGGGGAGAGGATGAGGGGGAGAGGGTGAGAGGGTGAGGGGGAGAAGGTGAGGGTGAGAGGGTGAGAGGGTGAGGGGAGAGGGTGAGGGGGAGAGGGTGAGGGGGAGAGGCTGAGGGGGAGAGGCTGAGGGGGAGAGGGGGAGAGGCTGAGGGGGAGAGGCTGAGGGGAAGAGGCTGAGGGGGAGAGGGTGAGGGGAGAGGGTGAGAACCTTAAAATTCCTCTGCAATCACATCAGCGAGGTTCTCACCTGGTCTCACAACACACAACACACCATCAAGAGGTCCCAGCAGAGAGTACTTCCTGAGGAGACTGAGGAAATTCGGCATGACATCCACAATCCCTCAGCAGCTTCTACAAGAGCACAGTCGAGAGCGTCCTCACCAATTCCATCACAGTCTGGTATGGGAACTGCACTGCCCAGGACAGAATGGCCCTCCAGCGTGTGATTAAAACTGCACAGAACATCTCAGGAGTAGCCTTCCCCTCACTCCAGAGCATCTACCAGACCAGGGCCGTCAGGGGTTGGAACATCATTAAGGACAGCACACACCCTCAGCACAACCTCTTCACACTGCTGCCATCAGGCGAACGCTACAGAAGTGTGAAGTCCAGGACAGCTAGACTCACAAACAGTTTCTATCCACAGGCCATCAAGCTTGGACATGACTCTAAGCATAACCCTCACCATCCATAAACTACCTCTCTCTCTCTCTCTCTCTCCCTCTCTCTCTCACACACACACACACACACACACACACACACACACACACACACACACACACACACACACACACACACACACACACACACACCATTCTACTGATAACTTACACACTACTGCTGCTAATGTAATACTGCTGCTATTGCACTACTGTATTGTATTGTATTTTTGTTGTATTGTATTAAATTGTATTACATTTTTATTGATATTTTATTGTTATTACTATTGTGATGTAAACACTGTGTCTAACCATGCACTGCACATCACAATAAAGTTCTTGAGGCTATGATAGTATGAGTGAGTAGTGAATTAGTTGGGCTGTGTGTAAATGTGACTTCATCCAACCAGACCAAACCATGCCCCGACTGAGGCCTGGTAGTGACTGCCACCTGCCACTGTGTGTGTGTGTGTGTGTGTGTGTGTGTGTGTGCGTGCGTGCGTGCGTGTGTAGTGTGTGTGTGTGTGTGCGTGCGTGTGTGAATATTCATATTCAGAATATTCTGGAGTGTGTGTGTAAGGGCATATTTAATGACCTTCATTAGCGTCCCTCTCTGAGGAAATCATTTCCCAAACCTCTACCTCCCTGATTAGGCCTTACAGGATTCCCCTGTCTCTCCTTCCTCTTCCTCTCTCTCTCTCTCTCTCTCTTTCCCTCTCGCTTTCTTTCTCCTTTCTCTCTTTCTAATTTCCCTTCCTCTCTTTCCCCCGAGTCCTCATTTAAACATCTCCTCTCTATGACCCTATTGTCTCTCGCCCCCCTCTCTTTTCTTCACAGATGGTACTTTTTCTGTCCTTTTCAAGCCTCCTAATAGATGAGGATATTAACCCCTCCTCTTCCGTCTCTTTTCTCTCCACCTCTCTCTCTCTCCATTCCCCCCCCCCAGAATGATACCTGGTCAGAGCTGTACTCGTTTGCCGTGTTCAAGGCGATGAGCCACATGCTGTGTATCGGCTACGGTCGGCAGGCCCCCGAGAGTCTGTCGGACATCTGGCTGACCATGCTCAGCATGATCGTGGGCGCCACCTGCTACGCCGTCTTCATCGGCCACGCCACCGCCCTCATCCAGTCGCTGGACTCCTCGCGCCGGCAGTACCAGGAGAAGGTAAGGGGGTCCGCCCCGCTGACCTCACGCCTCTGTCCTCCCTCTCCCTGTCCCTCTCCCTCTGTCCCTCCATCCCCTCTCTCCACTATAACACCTACCCACTTTCCCCCCGATTTCAAAGTCTCAGACAAAATTCCAAAGAATAAAATCTTGAGAGTCTTGCTGGAGTTGCTGTGCGCTCCCGTGATCACAGTCGTTAGGTGTAAGGTGGTCTTAAAACTCAATTCTGGCTAGTCTTTGTCACGTCTTGGCCTTACGACAATATCAAACCTGTTTGATATTCTCGCAAGTCTTTAGTCTTGTCTTATGCAAATTGTGTGGTTCAATGACGTGACCATTATCAACAACCAATAGGCGATCTGCAGAATCCTAGTCTGCGACTAGTCTGTGACTAAGGGCGTATTCACATATGTTAGTGCGCACCATTGATGCACACCAAAAGTGAAAGTGATACATTTTTTTCATTTCTCAGCTACTGCGGTTCGCTTTCACACAGCACTTTCTTTGCTCTGGTCCAAATGCAGCACCTCAAGTCACATGAAAAGGCTCAGTGCTGTCATTGGTCAATATCTTTCTGAGGGCGGGTGCAAGAGATCATGAAAAACTTTTTAGGTCATACAAGGTAGTTGCGTCGGTCCGAGGTCGCGCACTTTCACACCATAACTGGTGCGCACAAGAATTCGGTTGAAGCCGCTCCGAGACCACCCCTTCTGGAGGGTCTCGGTGCGGCTGTTTTGGTGCGCTCCTGAGTGTGATTGCTGTGTTCACACAGGCCTAAACGAAGCGCTCTCGGGCCCAAAGCTCGTTTGGTGCGCACTAACTAGTGTCTGTGTGAATACACCATTAGGATGCGATCACACCAGAAAGTCCGAACCAAGGACCAGACCAAATGAGTGTATGAATGAACATTGTTGCAGTTTTTTTTGGTCTGGTTCGCGTTCACATGGTCATTTGTGTAATCGAACCAACACATGTAAATAAAAGTCACGCGGTCGTACAGGTTGCTCATCTATTGGCTAGAAAAATTAAGAGGGAAAATCTATCACTAACCGCATGTCAGTCCCCTACTGTAGGCTATATTGGAATCCATTTACCCCGCACCAACAAACAACGTGTCCACAGCCAAATCAGAATTTTATAGGGTCCATAGTGATGCACTAATAGCCAAATATTTGCGCTACTCACCAAGTACCAGATTATGTCCGCATTGTAATCCAAATATGATATAACTCCCCTTTCGATTGAGAGGATGACAATTCTATCTATCCTGTGATGTGCATAAAGAAGGCCGTAGGCTATTGATTTCCCTCCCCAAACAACTGTAAAGTGGATGGTTAATTATGTTTTTGAAGAGCGATTTTACGGATTAGAAACTTTCAATCAATCTATCTATCAATTGATCTATCAGTCAGTTTTAGCGCCGTTTCTTGTGATATGTCTGTGTGTCCAGATGCTGCGCCAGGGCAAAATGAAATCTCACATTTTGATTGCGGTTCAGTGTCTCTATTTCACAAAGTTTATGCACTGATTACATTGTAAAGGATTAGGCTACTCAACAAATCTGTCAAATGTCATCACGTAGGACTAATCGACCAGAGCTTTAGGGTAACCATAGTTGTAGGCTACTCTAGTTATCCTTGTCAGTCAAAATATTGCGAATGTCTACATATTGTTATTGAATCTCTTCAATCTTGAACTTGTTATAAAATTATTATCACATGAAAGTGATTTACAATACAGATGTCCATTAATCAAATAATTAATCAGAAATGATATGAATGTTTTCTTGGCAGGAGCCTATGGGTCTCCACGTCCCAGCAGTTGGTCCTACGGATAGTCCGATGCGCGTTCACACCAAAAGCGAACTGAAGCATGGTCCCTTTTGAAGCGGACCGAGTCCTTGCTTTTTAGGCGGACCGTGGTTCGCTTGTTTGATCCGGGGACCGGATCCGAGTTCGAATACTTGTTTACACCTCTCCAAACCAAGCGGAGCAAACTTTTTTGGTCCGATAGTCCGATTCCAAACGGATCAAATGTGTAGGTGTGAAGACACCCTTAAAACTCTTTTAAAAGTCTCTAGATGTGAGAGAGTGTCAGATGACAGTCTTTTAAAACATCTTTTAAAAGTCTTATCAAAGTATTCTAGTGTATGGACAGCATGACTCTCCCAGTCTCTCCAGCTGGAACATTAACACATCCTCCAAACTCCTCATGCTGCATTTACAAGATCCAACTGACCTCTGACATCTTGGTTGAATTCACTGTGGGGTTTGTTCTTGATTGAGCACTCAGCTGGCTGATGACTGTAGCCTGGATGAAATCTGACTGAGACAGTAACATTGCAGTAACCCGCGGTTTAATTGAGCAACATTAGCATTAGCTAGCCTCTCTGTCCGGTAGAGTTTCTCTCTAACAGGTAGCTAGGATGGCTTTCTGAGACAGTAGCGTCGCAGCAGCCTATAGAGGTAGCTTCTGTGGCGCTAGCAGCATTTAGCTAGCTTCTGTCTCCAAGCAGAGTGGCGTCGGCTGGGGAACGGTGGGAGGGGCCATGGCTCCCGGCAGCCAATCAGGTGCTGTGGGTGTGTTCGGCCAGGTAGAACCGAGACACTGCGGGCTGGGTGTGTCTGGATGAGAGAGAGAGAGAGAGAGAGAGAGAGACAGAGAGAGAGAGATAGACAGAGAGAGATAGAGAGAGGGGGAGAGAGAGAGGGAGGGAGAGAGAGAGAGACAAAAAGAGATACAGAGAGAGAGGGAGAGAGAGAGGGAGAAACAGAGGGAGGGAGAGAGAGTTTATGTGAGTGTGTGTGTGGGCCGGCAGACGTGTGTGTGAGTGTGTGTGTGTGTGCGTGCGGCAGATGTGTGTGGGTGTGAGAGTGTGTGTGTGTGTGTGTGTGTGTGTGGGTATGAGAGTGTGTGTGAGAGTGTGTGTGTGGGCGGACAGATGTGTGTGGGTGTGAGAGTGTAGGTGAGTGTGTGTGTGTGTGTGTGTGTGTGGGCGGACAGATGTGTGTGTGGGTGTGTGTGTGTGGAATGCCGTCCCTTCAGGCAGCGGTGGAATTGATGAGGCAGCAGACCTGTGTGTCCTGCTGGCAATGTCGTCCTGAAGGTGACGTACACACTCAACCACGGCCCCCTCTTTCCTCACTCCCTCCCTCCTTTTCTCTCTCTTTCTTTCTCCTTCTCTCTCCCTCCCTCTCTCCCTCACTCGCTCAGTTGCTTCCAACCTCTCTCTCTCTGTTGCTTTCTTCCTCTCTGTCTTTGTCAGTGGCGGCTGGTGACTCAAAAAACTGAGGACAGGAGGAAGAAAGGCGAAACATGGGTGCCGGGGGGCACTTTCCCTCAGTCAGTTATTATTTGAAATATCAGCTTTAAATGTGGATTTACAGTCAATGTGAGCATATGAAAAACTGAATAACACTTTCTTTAACTACATGCAGCATTTATTTATCATATTCATGATAAAATATTACAAAACAACAATAAAACATTGTAAGCAATAGTTGTTGTAATGGATTGTACTCTTCTCTAAAGAGAGAAAAGAATTGATATTGGTGAGGTGCTGGAGAGGTTAGGTGATATATCAAAAATGTTTTTGATTAGGGGACACTGAGGTGTGCTGGCTCTCAAACAGTTTGTTGGCAAATAGATTTGACAACTGGACAATGTAATAGCCTACGTTGCACAGCAAATCCAACGATTCGCTCATGGCTAGCTAGCAATGGTACAGCTATGGGATTAGCTCATTTGGGTTGCTGTCAAAGCTGCCACTCTTATGTTGCTACAGCTACAATTATCACAACAATATGAACATTCAGTTGAAAGTTTTCCATCCACCCATCCATCACTGGATGAGGAATAAGCACCGCAAAGCGATCAATTCTCACGCAAGCAGAAGCCAGGCTGTGGATTTCTCCGATCCGGTTTTGCGACCCAGTCTCTAGAAATGTTTTGGACGAGTTGCCGACAGTTTGCGCCTCCAGCCAATCTGCCCGCCTGCCTATGCCGTAGCCTGATGCGCACCTCGTAGCTAACATTACCGGCTATAGCCAGCCAGTGGAACTGTCGTGTTCAGACGGCTCTAGCTCAAAAGGTATTTATGTCAGCTTAGATATTTAGATGGCTAGAATCAAGACAGATAGACGAACAGTTTGATGTGTACCATAATACTTTCGGATGTATTATATTATGGAGCTACGAACACACAAAAAGTATCCAATGGCACAGGGAAGAGAAACACAGACATCAATGCCGACTCAATTGGCCTTCACTGCAGTGTTGTCAACTCTTCAGTAAGGGAAGTAGCTATTGGCTGTCCCAGAAGTCGCTAGAAGTAGCTAGATGGCGGCTGTTTTTTTTTTTATTGCTGTATAATGTTAGCTTTTTTTCCCCTTTTTTTTATTTTTTATAGTGCAACCCTAGTAGCCTACATCAGCCATGTGATGATGATGGGCATGGAACAAACAATCAAACTATTGACTTAGTTACAAACTTGTTTTTTTTGTTGCTGTATAACATTAGCTTTTTTCTTTTAAACAATGTAGGTCTGTAAATCTAAAGAATAACGGGAAAAAAATATAGCCTACATGGCTTAATTAAAACTTAACCTAACGTCACCAGTATCTAGGTAAACTAGCCGTTTTCTGACAATATGATTGGTTGTTGCGAGAGGGATCCCAGCGCGTGTCGTGTGTGTGTGGGCGAGCGAGGGAGAGAGGACGTGAAGGCAGCAAAAAAAGTTCTCTCGTCGTGACTCATGGATGTATTAATAGAATGAGTGAGCTGAGCTCGCTTCCTTGTCAACACAATAATTGTAGCGTAGTTACTGGGTCTGTAGCATAGTTACTGCGTCTGTAGCGTAGTTACTGGGTCTGTAGCGTAGTTACTGCGTCTGTAGCGTAGTTACTGGGTCTGTAGCGTAGTTACTGCATCTGTAGCGTAATTACTGCGTCTGTAGCGTAGTTACTGGGTCTGTAGCGTAGTTACTGCATCTGTAGCATAGTTACTGCGTCTGTAGCGTAGTTACTGGGTCTGTAGCGTAGTTACTGCGTCTGTAGCGTAGTTACTGCATCTGTAGCGTAGTTACTGCGTCTGTTTGTCAACAGTTCCAGCCTCTGGACGTCAGTAGTCTGTATATTTGCGCTTCTGCTTCAGCAGTTACTGCGCCTCTAGTTCGGCTGTTACTGCGTCGCTACTACAAAATGTACCGCCTCTCTGTTCCTACAATTATAGTACTGCTCAGCACCTCGACTGTTCCCTCTTCTCTTTTCACGAGTCTGGGTCCTGATCTCTAAAGTACAGACCAGCCTGGTGGGGAATCCCAGTGACTGAGTGATTCTCCCTGAGATTAGACGTGCGCTTCACCTGGCTACAGCAACAGATCGGCGTTAGCCCTCTCGTCCCCTCATCCCTCTCCTCTTCTCATCCCTCTCCTCTCCTCATCCCTCTCCTCTCCTCATCCCTCCCCTCATCCCTCTCCTCCCCTCATCCCTCTCCTCTCCTCATCCCTCTCCTCCCCTTATCCCTCCCTTCATCCCTCTCCACCATCTCATCCCCTAACCACCCAGCCACAGGCCTGGGGCTAAATGCCTGGGATGCAATCATACACACCGCGTTTTAGCCTGGAGCAATGGTTTCCTGTGAGTGTGTGTGTGTAACCCTAACCCTAACCCCTCCCCTGCCCCCCTAATCGAAGGTGATGAATGATTGAGGCAGGCTTTGCTGAGCCTGTAGGCTAGACAGACATGCACTGTAGGTTTTTTGTGGACATCACAGGGAGTGAGAGAAGAGGGAGGGGGAAGGGGAGGCAGGCAGAATACTAACTGAGAGAGAGATGGAGAGAGAGAGAGATAGAGAGAGAGAGAGAGAGAGAGAGAGAGAGAGAGAGAGAGATGCTCTCACAATGTGATGGGCTGTCTCTCTGTCTGGTGGAATTCTACAACAGGTTCTTCCCCACAGAAAGGAAGTGTTACACAGTGATGTCACAGTGATGTCACTGGTCTCAGCATCGTTTTAACGAATCACGATGTATCTGAGTTTGAAACCGGCTGATCTGCCTGACAGCGGGTTAAGATGATAGCCGGTCTTTCCTCACGTCTCTTACGACATATCCTGGCTTCCACCCCAACTCTCCCAGCTCCCAGTCGGAGGATGGATGATGTAGATCTTCTGTCTGCAGGTCAGGCCTGTGGATGACATCAGACAGCCCTTCTCCTAGCTGAGCTCAGCAGCCAAGAGGATTATCAACTCTGGATGGCTTTCATTCCTGATTGGTTTCAACAGGTGTTTTAATGTCTAGACAGTCAGTCTATGTCTAGACAGTTCAGTCAGTCAGATACACAGACAGTCAGGCAGGCAGGAGCAGAGACAGACTGACAGGCTGGTCTCTCTGACAGGGCGGAGACAGGAGGACGGGCTGGTCTCTCTGACAGGGCGGAGACAGACGGACGGGCTGGTCTCTGACAGGGCGGAGACAGACGGAGGAAGAGAGGGGAGGGAGAAGAGATGGGGAGATGAGATTTGAAAAAAGGTTTGGGAGGGGAGAGAGGAGAGAGAGGAGGAGAGAGAGGAGGGGAGAGGGGGGGGAGAGAGGAGAGAGAGGAGGAGAGAGAGGAGGGGAGAGAGGAGGAGAGAGAGGAGGGGAGAGAAGAAGAGAGAGAGGAGGGGAGAGAGGGGGCAGAGAGGAGGGGAGAGGGGGGGGAGAGGGGGGAGAGAGGAGGGAGAGAGGGGGGGGAGAGGAAGGGAGATAGGGGGGGAGAGAGGAGAGGAGAGAGGGGGAGAGAGAGGAGGGGAGAGAGGAGAGGGGAGAGGGGAGAGAGGAGGGGAGAGAGGAGAGAGGGGGGAGAGAGGAAGGGAGAGAGGGGGGAGAGAGGAGGGGAGAGAGGGGGGAGAGGGGGGGAGAGAGGGGAGAGAGAGGAGGGGAGAGAGGGGGGGAGCGAGGGGGGGGGATGGCAGTTGAGGGGGAGTGGGAAAGAGGGAAGGCTGGCAAAAGAGAAGATTTGAGAAAGGTAGGGAGATAGATAGATAGATAGATAGATAGATAGATAGATAGATAGATAGATAGATACTTTAATGAGAGGGTAGAGCGGTTACCAGGGGTCAAGAGGGGAGGGGTGGAGGAGGGGAGGGAAGGAGAGAGAAGAGGGGAGGAAGAGGGATACGAGCTAGCCTCGTGAGACCATCCTGATCTCGTGAGCTTAGAGATCCGCTCGATAGAGATCCGTTTGATTGGCTGATCAGGAAATGATCGGCCAATCAGCGTTCCTTGAGGAAATACTAGCAGCTACACCGGGCGGGGTTTAGGTGTGATGACAGCGAGAAGCAACTGTTCTAAAACAACAATGGTGGAGGTTAGCGAAGATGCTGTTAAAGCATCAGTCACATCTGAACTGGAGAATGTTTCTTCATGGAAAGAAAAGCAAAGAACGACACTGAAGGCTTTTCTCTGCAGAAAATATATTTTTGCTGTTCTCCCGACTGGCTTTGGTAAAAATTAGACTGACCTGTGATAGGTGGTGATAGACAGATGGTTCATCCAATCACCTGCGGAGTAGTTTTGAAAGTGTCTGCCTTGTCCAGACAGTTTCCAATTAAACTTTCCCAGATGGTTGTGATAAACAAACCAAACACACATGTACAGTACACACGCACACACACCACACACACACATGCACACACACACACACACACACACACACACACACACACACACACACACACACACACACACACACACACACGTACGTACACCCACACACACACACACACATATACACCCACACACACAGATGGTAGTGTTAAACAAACCATCTGGCTGTCAGGCTCGATGCGAGCGGAAGAGTTTGAGAGGATTGTTTTTTCCACATTAACCAGAGCTGACACTCTGCCCATACTGCAGCATGACTATCACTGAGCTGAGCTCTGGGTGGCTTCCTCCTCCAAATCCTCCTCCTCTACCTCCTCCTCCTCTCATCCTCCTCCACCACCTCCTTCTCCACCTCCTCCTTCTCCACCTTCTCCTCCTCCTCTTCCTCCTCCTCCTCTTCCTCCTCCACCTCCTCCTCCTGCTCCTCCACCTCCTTCTCCTCCTCCTCCACCTCCTCCTTCTTCTTCTTTCACTGTTTTAACCGCAGTACAAATTGTCGTCAGTGACAAACAGTATATAGATGTCATTTTGACCCTTTTTGGGATGTTTGTCAGCCTCCTCTTGGTGGTGTGCTGTTATGCACTGGCTACAGCCCCTCTCTCCCACTTTTCAGTAACTCTGGAGGGCTGTCAGGTAGTTCAAATCAAACTACCACCCTGGCAAAAGAGTCTTGAACACAGCCTCTTAAACAATCAGACAGGCTTTTGCTGCCTCATTGAACTTCAAAGTATCCATGACCCACAACCCCGGCCCCCAAGCAATAGGCCAGGGTAAATACTCGAAGTGTGTGTGGGTGTATAAGTGTGTGTGGGTGTATAAGTCTGTGTGGGTGTGTGAGTGTGTGTGGGTGTGTGTGTAGTTTCTTTGGGCTCAGGTCCAGAGGCCGCCGCCCTCCTCAGAACCAACCTCAAGATGGTCAAACTCAATCAGTGTCCTAGAGACTTGGACCCCATCCAGACTCCAGACAGCCAACCACTGAAGGAACGGCACATTTCTTAAATCTTCTAGAATCAAGGCTGTGGCATTTCCCCCCTGATTTACAACTACTGTGTATCCTCTTAATATCTGATCTGGAATCAGCTCTGACCCTATTGAGAGTGGGCTCAGCTGCCCTCTGACCAGCTGTTGTGATTAACAGTAGAAGTAGTAGTAGTAGTAGTAGTAGTAGTAGTAGTAGTAGTAGTAGTAGTAGTTGTAGTAGTGGTAGTGGTAGTAGTAATAGAGCAGTAGTGGTAGTAGTAGTAGTAGTAGTAGTAGTAGTAGTAGTATAGTAGTAGTAGTAGTAGTAGTAGTGGTAGTGGTAGTAGGAATAGAGTAGTAGTAGTGGTGGTGGTAGTGATAGTGATAGTAGTGGTAGTAGTAGTAGTAGTGGTAGTGGTAGTAGTGGTAGTAGTGGTAGTAGTAGTAGTAGTGGTAGTAGTAGTGGTAGTGATAGTGGGAGTAGTATTAGTAGTAGTATTAGTAGTAGTAGTAGTAGTAGTAGTAGTAGTAGTAGTAGTAGTAGTAGTGGTAGTGGAAGTAGTAGTAATAGAGTAGTAGTAGTAGTAGTAGTAGTAGTAGTAGTTGTAGTGGTAGTGGTAGTGGTAGTAGTAATAGAGCAGTAGTGGTAGTAGTAGTAGTAGTAGTGGTAGTAGGAATAGAGTAGTAGTAGTGGTGGTGGTAGTGATAGTAGTGGTAGTAGTAGTAGTAGTAGTGGCAGTGGTAGTGGTAGTAGTAGTAGTAGTGGTAGTAGTGGTAGTAGTAGTAGTAGTAGTAGTAGTGGTACAGTAGTACATTACATTACATTACAGTCATTTAGCAGACGCTTTTATCCAAAGCGACTAACAATAATTGCAAGTAGTAGTAGTAGTAGTAGTAGTAGTAGTAGTGGTGGTAGTAGTGGTAGTGGTAGTAGTAGTGATAGTGATAGTTGTAGTGATAGTGGTAGTAGTAGTAGTAGTGGTAGTAGAAGTAGTAGTAATAGAGTAGTAGTAGTAGTAGTAGTAGTAGTAGTAGTAGTAGTAGTAGTAGTGGTAGTAGTGATAGTGATAGTGATAGTGATAGTGATAGTGGTAGTAGTAGTAGTGGTAGTACTAGTAGTGATAGTGATAGTGATAGTGGTAGTAGTAATAGAGTAGTAGTAGTAGTCATAGTAGTGGTGGTAGTGATAGTGATAGTGGTAGTAGTGGTAGTAGTAGTAGTCGTGGTAGTAGTAGTGGTAGTGATAGTGGTAGTAGTAGTAGTAGTAGTAGTAGTAGTAGTAGTGGTAGTAGTAGTAGTGATAGTGGTAGTAGTCCTAGTAGTAGTAGTAGTGGTAGTAGTGATAGTGGTAGTAGTAGTAGTGGTAGTAGTGGTAGTGGTAGTGATAGTGGTGGTAGTAGTAGTAGTAGTAGTAGTAGTAGTGATAGTGATAGTAATAGGGGTAGTAGTGGTAGTGGTAGTAGTAGTAGTAGTGATAGTGGTAATAGAGTAGTGGTAGTAGTAGTAGTAGTAGTGGTAGTGGTAGTAGTAATAGATTAGTAGTAGTCGTAGTAGTGGTGGTAGTGATAGTGGTAGTGGTAGTGGTAGTAGTAGTGGTAGTGATAGTGGTAGTAGTAGTAGTAGTAGTAGTAGTAGTTGTAGTAGTGGTAGTAGTAGTGATAGTGATAGTGGTAGTAGTAGTAGTAGTAGTAGTAGTAGTAGTAGTAGTGATAGTGGTAGTAGTAGTAGTAGTAATAGTAGTAGTAGTAGTAGTAGTAGTGGTAGTAGTGATAGTGGTAGTGATAGTGATAGTAGTCGTAGTGGTAGTGGTAGTAGTGGTAGTAGTAGTGGTTGTAGTAGTGGTAGTAGTAGTGATAGTGATAGTGGTAGTGGTAGTGGTAGTGGTAGTGATAGTGATGGTGATAGTGGTAGTAGTAGTAGTAGTAGTGGTAGCGATAGTGATTGGTGTAGTAGTAGTAGTAGTGGTAGTGATAGTGGTAGTAGTAGTAGTAGTAGTAGTAGTAGTAGTAGTAGTAGTAGTAGTAGTGATAGTGATAGTAGTCCTAGTAGTAATAGTAGTAGTAGTAGTAGTAGTAGTAGTAATGATAGTGATAGTAATAGGGGTAGTAGTAGTAGTGATAGTGGTAGTAGTAGTGATAGTGGTAATAGAGTAGTGGTGGTAGTAGTAGTAGTAGTAGTAGTGGTAGTGGTAGTAGTAATAGAGTAGTAGTAGTAGTCGTAGTAGTGGTGGTAGTGATAGTGATAGTGGTAGTGGTAGTGATAGTGGTGGTAGTAGTAGTAGTGATAGTGGTAGTAGTAGTAGTAGTAGTAGTAGTGGTAGTAGTAGTGATAGTGATAGTGGTAGTAGTAGTAATAGTGATAGTGGTAGTAGTAGTAGTAGAAGTAGTAGAAGTAGTAGTAGTAGTAGTAGTAGTAGTAGTAGTAGTAGTAGTAGTAGTAGTGATAGTGGTATTAATAGTGATAGTAGTAGTAGTGGTAGTGGTAGTAGTAGTGGTGGTAGTAGTGGTAGTGGTAGTAGTAGTGATAGTGGTAGTGGTAATGGTAGTGATAGTGATGGTGGTAGTAGTAGTAGTAGTAGTATTAGTGGTAGTGATAGTGATAGGGGTAATAGTAATAGTAGTAGTAATAGAGTAGTAGTAGTAGTAGTAGTAGTAGTAGTAGTAGTAGTAGTAGTTTTGGTGGTAGTGATAGTGGTAGTAGTAGTAGTAGTAGTAGTGGTAGTGATAGTGATTGAGATAGTAGTAGTAGTCGTAGTAGTAGTAGTAGTAGTAGTAGTAGTGATAGTAGTCCTAGTAGTAATAGTAGTAGTAGTAGTAGTAGTAGTAGTAGTAGTAGTAGTAGTAATGATAGTGATAGTGATAGTAATAGGGGTAGTAGTAGTAGTGGTAGTGGTAGTAGTAGTGATAGTGGTAATAGAGTAGTGGTGGTAGTAGTAGTAGTAGTGGTAGTGGTAGTAGTAATAGAGTAGTAGTAGTAGTGATGGTGATAGTGGTAGTAGTAGTAGTAGTATTAGTGGTAGCAATAGTGATAGGTGTAGTAGTAGTAGAAGTGGTAGTGATAGTGATAGGGGTAATAGTAATAGTAGTAGTAATAGAGTAGTAGTAGTAGTAGTAGTAGTAGTAGTAGTTTTGGTGGTAGTGATAGTGGTAGTAGTAGTAGTAGTAGTAGTGGTAGTGATAGTGATAGTGATTGAGATAGTAGTAGTAGTAGTGGTGGTGGTAGTGATAGTGGTAGTAGTAATAGTAGTAGTAATAGAGTAGTAGTAGTAGTAGTAGTAGTAGTAGTAGTAGTGGTGGTGGTAGTGATAGTGGTAGTAGTAGTAGTAGTAGTAGTAGTAGTAGTAGTAGTAGTAGTAGTAATAGTAGTAGTAGTAGTGGTTATAGTGATAGTGGTAGTAGTAATAGTAGTAGTAGTAGTAACACATCCAGACTAGATCCAAATTTACGAGCTGGGATACCAGGTTACCTAACATTATAAGAGTGTGGTCTCTCTCTCTCTGTCTCTCTCTGTCTCTCTCTCTCTCCCTCCCTTTCTCTCTCTGTCTCTTGATGTGAGGAACCTTGTTTAAAACATTACTGATCAATGAATATGGAGAAGAGAAATCTTTCTGATGTTTATTTAACAGAGAATAAGCATATCAAAACACAATACAGCAACCAAGCTTTAGGCATGGTCCAATATAGATTTGACACGTAGCTTATTACAAAACAGTTACGTAACAGGAATAGACGAGTACAATACCGTGACAGCAGACGAGCAGAGTAGCATGACGTGGACAACAGGTGGAGCTAGCATGCTAACATGCTAAGCTAAAGCTAACAGCTTAAAGCTACAAAGCTACCAAGTTAATGAAGCTAATCAAGCTAACACAATTAACAAAAGCTCCTCTTCACATCAGTTGTCTCCACTTATATATCGTTTACTGTAGGTGTGGCCAGCCTGCATGTCCCATTGGACAGTAATCAGTTCCAACTTGTGATTGGTCATTCTAGGTTGTCCCTATCATGAGCGACAAGTGTTGTGCTATAAATCATAGTGCCGCAGTATCCTGCCGCAGTGGCCTGGCGCAGTAGCCTGGCCACGAATAATGTCGCATCAACCTGATCCCACCTCCAGATTAGACTAGGGGACTGACCTATCTCCATGTCTGATTAAGCAATCGTACAGCTGTTTGTTGACGGCTCTTTGCTGACCAAGTAAATTGAGACCCCTCTGACCTTTCATCAACTTCTATGACCTATTAGGTCACAACGTTGGGCAGCTTATCTAAATATACACTGGTATCAGTCACTAGCAAGAGCAAGAATTAACTTTATATGGACAGCAATGAGATTACTGAAACTGGTGGCATTCTGTCCCAAAAACCCACTACAGAAACCACATCACTCTCCCTCTCTCTCTCACCCTCCCTTTCTCTCTGTCTCTCCCTCTCCCCCCCTCTCTCGCTCTCTCTCACACTCTCGCTCTCTCTCTCTCTCTCTCTCTCTCTCTCTCTCTCTCGCACACCCTCCCTCTCTCTCTCTCCCTCTCTCCCTCTCTCTCTCTCTCTCTCTCACCCTCCCTCTCTCTCTCTCTCTCTCTCTCTCTCTCTCTCTCTCATGTAACAGACACTTTTACCCAAAGCAACATACAATAATTGCATTTAACAGGGGTAGTCAGTGTACTATGACTCGCCAGCAGCTCATTCAGTGTTCAGATCATCAATAAGGCTGGTCACCACAGTAGTTGTTGATACTTAGTCATTACCTTAGCTATACGCTTTTTATTTCATATATTTTATTTTATATAGTCTCAGAAGGCCTTGTTTTTTATGATTAATATTTTATTGGTATCAATAAAGGTAGACAGACATCTGGCAACAATTCAATCAGTATACATGTAACTAAGTAGCCATAGCAAGAAATCGGCAGTTGGTGCACATAGGCTACAGTCCCATAGAAAATATACTGGGTACAGCCATGTAGAAACATGGAGATGTAGAAACATAACACCAACACACATGAAACAAAACAAAAAACAACCAAAACAAAAAAAGGGACAATATGAAATTAATTTCAGCAATGATACAATGGTGTACGGTGCATAACGAACATACAGTAGGTAGTCAAATTATTCAATAAAAGCTATTTCAGTCAGTTACATCAAGTCAAATAGGGCCCTAGATTGAGACATAATTTCTATTCGCCCTCACCTAAGTGAGCGTTCCCTTCTGGAGATACAGCTCCGCTCTATTGAGTAACCGGAATTAGAGCTTTTCTAGTGCAGATAGTTTACCCAACTGGTTTACCCACTGCAGAGGAGGCTTTCCATTTCATGATAATAAGTTTCCGTCCTAGCATGAGAGCTGTTTGGACCCACTCTGCTTCCGGGGAAGTTAACTCCTTCAAAGCTGCAGGATCACCCAAGATATACAAGCAAGGAGTGAAGGGGGTGTCTCTACCAATTATTGTGTGTATGTAATCATGAATAGTTCACCAGAACTCCTGCACATTTGGGCACCTCCACAGCATATGAACCAGAGTGCCATTCTCATTGCATCTCCAGCACCCCGCATCCTCGCGCAGCCCCACCCTATGCAATCTTGAAGGAGTCCAATACACTCTGTTCACTATTTTAAATTGAATTAGTCTCGTTTTCAATTCCCTGGACATTTTCTTTAGGTTTCTAAGGATTAAGTTCCAGCCTCCCTCTGTGAACGCAACATTGAGATCAGCCTCCCATGTAATTCTGAGGGATGACGTGTCTCCATCAGAGTTGAGTAGCAGCATAGAGTAGTAGGCCGCAGCCTCGTGACCCTTCCCAAAGATGTCCAGAATACGGTGCCATATATCCAAACTAAGGGGGGACCCAGAAGTTGGTCCAAAGGTCTGTGTCAGCAGATGCCTTAGCTGAAGGTATCTCCAGAACTGATTCTGGGGGATATCAAATTGCTGCCTTAGATTTTCGAATGATCGCATGGTTGTTCCCTCACCATAAAGGTCCCCCAGGACTCTGATCCCTTTTGGTACCACAGCTTCCAAAGAAAGAGTGATTTGCCAATACAGAGCTTTGGGTTTAACCAGATACCCGCCTGCTGGTGAAGATGGGGGATGACTTTGTGACTCAATGCTACCCTCCGCCAGACCCACTGTAAATGAGAGACGACCGGATGCGTTTTTACCTCCGGGGGCAATTTAGCTGTGATAAAGTGTACAGGGGAGAGAGGGCTACACAAGGCACTCTCCAGGGCAAACCAGGGTGGGGCTCTCTCTGGGGGCAAGGTCCAGCGTGCAATGTGTCTAAGGCTAAATGCACGATGGTAAAGCATAAGGTTTGGGACCGCCAATCCACCACGGTCAATTGGTCTCTGTAATTTGCGTAGACTGAGTCTGGGTCTTTTGTCGCTCCACAAATATGTGTTGCATAGTCCATTGTTCAAAATATGTCTGGGGAATTTTGATCGGGAGAGCTTGTAATAAATAATTAAATTTGGAATTACGTTGGCCTTACCCCACAGAGAAAGAAAAAGCGGAGCCCACCGCTCAATGTCGGCTTTGAAGTTCTCTAGGAGAGGCACAAAGTTGCACTTGACCAGTTTTGACAAAGATGGGGGGAAAGTTATGCCCAGATATGTCAAGCCTTTCTCAGGCCACGTGAAACTACCTGACCTAAAGAGAGACTTAGGGCAATACGCCGTTAGTGGGAGTGCCTCTGATTTCGTCCAGTTGACCTTATAGCCATAGATCTTTGAGTAACTATCAATTATCCTAAACAAGGAGGGCAGAGAACGTCCTGGGTCAGAGACAAAAAGAAGAATATCATCGGCATATAACATTAGCTTATGAGCGGTTTGGCCAATGTGGATGCCTCTAAAGTTTGGGTCCCTTCGAATGGCTTCAGCCAGTGGCTCAAGAGCGAGCACAAAGAGAAGGGGGAAGAGAGGGCAACCCTGTCTGGTGCCTCTTCCAAGGTCGAACGAGGGGGAGATAACCCCATTTGTGAGAACCGATGCTTTGGGTCGGGCATATAGAAGCTTAATCCAGTTGATACATTTTATACTGAAACCAAAGGTTTCAAGGGTGGAAAATAAATAATGTCACTCCACTCTATCAAACGCCTTCTCCGCATCCAATGAAATGGCTGCAGACAGAGAATTGTCATTCTGTTGCCCACATGATGTCAATGAGGCGCCTGACATTATCAGCAGAGGAGCGGGAGAGAATAAATCCGACCTGGTCGGGGTGAATCAAAGAGGTTATGATCCTGTCTAGCCTGTTTGCAAGAATTTTGGATAAGATTTTACTGTCACAAGAGATCAAACTTATCGGCCTGTAATTGCATTCCAATGGATCCTTACCACTTTTCAGGATGAGAGATATAAGCGCTTCTGACATTGAGGGAGGCAATCTACTACTGGCCAAAGCTTTGTTTAACATATCTAGAAGAAACTGTGCCAGTTCCTCAGGATAGGCCTTGTAAAACTATGCTGTAAACCCATCCAACCCAGGGGCTCAGAAGGCCTTGTTTAAAACCCAGGCACACCAACACATGCCATGCCAAGGCTAGAATCTAATGATGATGTGGTGAAGCCCCTCGTCATCCCCCGAGGGAAATCTAGCCAGACGGCCATGTTAGTTGAACTTATATGTAGTGTAGGAGCCATATGTGTGTTTATTATTTCTAGTTGTTTGGGTAGGGTTATTATGAATTTGTTATTGTTTATGTGGATGCACTCACTGTTGTATGGGCACATAGGTGTGGGAGTGACTGTGGGCGTGTACCTGTAGCTGGGGCCTACTAATTGCTCTAGCCTGTGCACCTGTTGGGTTTGTTGGTAATGGTGGGGTGAGCACGGGGAAAGAGGAGACTATTTGTTTACCGCAACACTGCACTGGATAATATTG
>NC_140245.1:11199907-11204907 GCF_949987555.1 Borostomias antarcticus | reverse complement strand
GACTCCTCTCTCTCTGGGACTCCCTTCTCTCTCTCTTTCTCTCTCTCTCTCTCTCTCTGAGACTCCTCTCTTTCTCTCTCTCTCTCTCTGAGACTCCTCTCTCTATCTCTCTCTCTGTCTCTCTGTCTCTCTTTCTCTCTCTCTCTCTCTCTCTCTCTCTGAGACTCCTCTCTCTATCTTTCTCTCTGTCTCTCTGTCTCTCTTTCTCTCTCTCTCTCTCTCTGAGACTCCTCTCTCTCTCTCTGAGACTCCCTTCTCTCTCTCTTTCTCTCTCTCTCTCTCTCTCTGAGACTCCTCTCTCTCTTTCTCTCTCTCTCTCTCTCTCTCTCTCTCACACACACACACACACTCTCTCTCTCTCTCTCTCTCTCTGAGACTCCTCTCTCTCTTTCTCTCTCTCTCTCTCTCTCACACACACACACTCTCTCTCTCTCTCTCCCTCTCTCACATACACACACACGCACACACACTCTCTCTCTCTCACACACACACTCTCTTTCTCTCCCTATCTCTCTCTCTCTAACACACACACACACGCACACACACACACACACACACACACACACACACACACACACACACACACACACACACACACACACATCGATGGTAATGACTGGCAGTTAAACCTTTTCCCTACATTTCAATACTTCATTACTTGACTATTTCATACTGTATTTTGCAGTAAAGAAATCACTTCACATCAAACTAACTACTGTGCTCAACCACCAGGAAATTGTTAACTTCAACTGCCGTAAGCTGGTGGCGTCCATGCCACTCTTCGCCAATGCAGAGCCCTACTTCGTGACGGCCATGTTGACCAAACTCCGCTTCGAGGTCTTCCAGCCGCGTGATTACATCATCAGGGAGGGGACAATCGGCAAGAAGATGTACTTCATCCAACATGGCGTCTGCAACGTCCTGACCAAAGGCACCGTGGGAATGAAGCTGTCCGACGGATCCTACTTCGGAGGTACGAGGCTCCACCGTGTACCGTATTACCAGACGTATGCGCTCAGCTGGAATCTGGTGCTGTGGACATATACAGCACAGTACCGTATTACCAGACGTATGCGCTCAGCTGGGATCTGTTGCTGTGGAGATATACAGCACAGTACCGTAGTACCAGACGTATGCGCTCAGCTGGGATCTGGTGCTGTGGAGATATACAGCTCAGTACCGTATTATCAGACGTATGCACTCAGCTGGGATCTGGTGCTGTGGTTGTGTTGTCTAGGATCCAGGCGGTGGCCGAGTTTGAAGATATTGTTTGAATTCTGCTCTCTGCTTCTCTAACTCTCCCTCTTTTGACCCCTCCGTTGCCCCTCCCCCCCACCACTCCCCCTCCGTTGCCCCTCCTCCCCCACCACTCCCCCTCCTCCCCCCTGCCCTCCCCCCTGCCCCCCCCCCCCCCCCAGAGATCTGCCTGCTGACGCGGGGACGGCGCACGGCCAGTGTGAGGGCGGAGACGTACTGCCGCCTCTACTCGCTCTCCGTGGACAACTTCAACGAGGTCCTGGAGGAGTACCCCATGATGAGGCGCGCCTTCGAGACCGTCGCCATCGACCGGCTGGACCGCATAGGTACCCTGCCCCTACCACGCCCCTACCCAACCCTGCTTCTAACCCCTACCCAACCCTACCCAACCTCTACCCTGCCCCTACCACGCCTCTACCCCCTACCCAACCCCTACCCAACCCTACCCTGCTTCTACCCCCTACCCAACCCCTACCCAACCTCTACCCTGCCCCTACCACGCCCCTACCCCTTACCCAACCTCTACTGAGCTCCTACCCAACCCCTACCCAACCCCTACCCCACCCCTACCCCACCCCTACCCAACCCCTACCCTACCCCTACCCAGCTCCTACCCAACCCCTACCCAACCCCTAACCCCTACCCAACCCCTAACCCCTACCCAACCCCTACCCAGCTCCTACCCAACCCCTACCCTGCCTCTACCCAACCACTACCCAACCCCTACCACGCCCCTACCCTCTACCCAACCCCTAACCAATCCCTACCCTGCTCCTACCCTGCTCCTACCCTCCTCCTACCCTGCCCCTACCCTGCCCCTACCCCCTACCCAACCCCTACCCAACCCCTACCCTACTCCTACCCTGCCCCTACCCTGCTCCTACCCTGCTCCTACCCTGCCCCTACCCTCTACCCAACCCCTACCCAACCCCTACCCAACCTCTACCCTGCTCCTACCCTCCTCCTACCCTGCCCCTACCCCCTACCCAACCCCTACCCAACCCCTACCCAACCTCTACCCTGCTCCTACCCTCCTCCTACCCTGCCCCTACCCTGCCCCTACCCTGCCCCTACCCCCTACCCAACCCCTACCCAACCCCTACCCAACCCCTACCCAACCTCTACCCTGCTCCTACCCTGATCCTACCCTGCTCCTACCCTGCTCCTACCCTGATCCTACCCTGCTCCTACCCTACTCCTACCCTGCTCCTACCCTGCTCCTACCCTACTCCTACCCTGCTCCTACCCTGCTCCTACCCTACTCCTACCCTCCTCCTACCCTGCTCCTACCCTGCTCCTACCCTGCTCCTACCCTACTCCTACCCTGCTCCTACCCTACTCCTACCCTCCTCCTACCCTCCTCCTACCCTGCTTCTACCCTCCTCCTACCCTGCTTCTACCCTGCTCCTACTCCTAATCGTCTCTGTTCTAGTTAAACTGACCTGCTCTGCCCTTCTCTAGGTGTATCCTATGAGCGCTTTGCTACTGTGCTTCACTGTGCTGGGTTGAGCTGGGCTGAGGTTGAGGTTGAGGTTGAGGTTGAGGTTGAGCTGGGCTGAGGTTGAGGTTGAGCTGGGCTGGGGTTGAGGTTGAGCTAGGCTGAGGTTGAGCTGGGCTGAGGTTGAGCTGGGCTGAGGTTGAGGTTGAGCTGGGCTGAGGTTGAGCTGGGCTGAGGTTGAGCTGTGTTGAGGTTGAGCTGGGCTGAGGTTGAGCTGGGTTGTGGTTGAGCTGGGTTGTGGTTGAGCTGGGCTGAGGTTGAGTTAGGCTGAGGTTGAGCTGGGCTGAGGTTGAGGTTGAGCTGGGCTGAGGTTGAGCTGGGTTGTGGTTGAGCTGGGCTGAGTTTGAGCTGGGTTGAGGTTGAGCTTGAGCTGGGCTGAGGTTGAGCTGGGCTGAGGTTGAGCTGGGTTGAGCTTGAGCTGGGTTGTGGTTGAGCTGGGCTGAGGTTGAGCTGGGTTGTGGTTGAGCTGGGCTGAGGTTGAGCTGGGTTGAGCTTGAGCTGGGTTGTGGTTGAGCTGGGCTGAGGTTGATCTGGGTTGAGGTTGAGCTGGGCTGAGGTTGAGGTTGAGCTGGGCTGAGGTTGAGCTGGGCTGAGGCTGAGCTGGGCTGAGGTTGAGCTGGGTTATGGTTGAGCTGGGTTGAGGTTGAGCTGGGCTGAGGTTGAGCTGGGCTGAGGTTGAGCTGGGCGGAGGTTGAGCTGGGTTGTGGTTGAGCTGGGCTGAGCTTGAGCTGGGTTGTGGTTGAGCTGGGCTGAGGTTGAGCTAAAACGACAGTTGGTCATCCAGGGTCACACCCAGATTCCTCGCAGTCCGAGTCGGAGTCACCACTGTGTCTTCAATGGTGATGGCCAGGTCCCGGTGTGGGCAGCCCTTCCCCGGGAGAAACAGCAGCTCAGTCTTGTCCAGATTGAGCTTGAGGTGATGTGTCGTCATCCACTACAAAATGTCAGCCAAGCACCCAGCTATGTCTGTCTCCACCTATTGTAGCTAGGCTGCTACTGTAGCACACTGTGCTAGGAAGTACTACCGTACTGGCTATTGTAACCATGCAGTGTATAAGACACTGTGCTGTACTAGGATGCTACTGATGCTGTAGTACACTGTGGTAGGCTGCTATTGTTCTAGCCAGTGCTATTGTACTAGGCTGCTGTACTAGGCTGTGACTGTGCTAGGTAGTGCTACTGTTCTAGGCTGTTACTATTTTAGGCAGTGCTACACTTGCTGCTGGTACAGTGCTCCTCTACTAGGCTGCTGTCGTCCTAGCCCGTGCTAGTGTACTAGGCTGCTATCCTCCTAGCCTGTGCTCCTGTACTAGGCTGGTGCTTGTTTAGGGCCGAGCTAGTGTACTAGGCTGGTGCTTGTTCAGGGCCGTGCTAGTGTACTAGGCTGGTGTCGTCTAGCCCGTGCTAGTGTACTAGGCTGGTGCTGTGTTCCTCCAGGCCTGCGGGGGACAGCGCAATGTAATAATAGATGAGTGGACACAGTGACCCCTCTCTGCTGTCCCGCGGCTCTGCTTCCTGCCCATGTACCTGCGCTGAAGGACATCACACCCTGCAACACTCCTGCCTTCAACCCCCTGCCTCCTCCTCCTCTCTTCCTGGATCCTCTCCCCTCTACCCTCCCTCCTCCCTCCCTCGACCCTCGCTCCCTTCCTCCTCCCTCGACCCTCCCTCCCTCCTCCCTTCCTCCCTCTACCCTCCCTCCCTCCCTCCTCCCTCCTCCCTCCCTCTACCCTCCCTCCCTCCCTCCTCCCTCCTCCGTCCCTCTGTTCTGTTCCACCTCCCCTTTATTCTCCTCCACTTCCTCCTCCTATTTCCTGCTCCCTCCTCCTCCAACCTCTCCCTCTTTCCTCCCGCTCCCTCTCCTCCTCTATCCCTCCGTCTTCTCATCCCCTCCCTCCTTTCTTCTGTCCATCCCTCCCAGGCAAGAAGAACTCCATCCTGACGCACAAGGTCCAACACGACCTGAACTCCGGCGTCTTCAACAACCGGGAGAACGAGATGATCCAGGAGATCGTGAAGTACGACCGTGAGATGGTGAAGCTGGTGGACCTGCAGCGGCCCCGGGCCATGTCCATGACCCCGTCCATCCCAGGGGGCATCTTCGCCCCCCCGGGCCAGCCCCAGGGGGGGGCCTCCGCCATCGCCACCCTCCAGCAGGCCGTGGCCATGAGCTTCTGCCCCCAGATGACCGGCCCCTTGGTGGGGCCGGGGACTCTGCAGTCCCCCCGGATGGTCCGGAGGTTCC
>NC_140245.1:11188419-11199707 GCF_949987555.1 Borostomias antarcticus | reverse complement strand
GGCTCTGTGAGTCAGAGGGAGGAGCCAGCAGTGATGACGTCATCGCGAGAAGCGGATGTCAAACGTCCACGACGGCGACGCCAGGAGACGACCCAGCGCAGGGACAGAGACGACCCAGCGCAGGGACAGGAGACGACCCAACGCAGGACAGGAGACGAGCCAGCGCAGGGACAGGGACAGGAGACGACCCAGCGCAGGGGCGCAGGGACAGGGACAGAGATGACCCAGCGCAGGGACAGGAGACGACTCAGCGCAGGGACAGGGACAGGAGAGACCCAGCGCAGGGACAGGGACAGGAGACGACCCAGCGCAGGGACAGGAGACGACCTCAGCGCAGGGACAGGGACAGAGATGACCCAGCGCAGGGACAGGAGACGACTCAGCGCAGGGACAGGGACAGGAGACGACCCAGCGCAGGGGACAGGGACCGGAGACGACCCCAGCGCAGGGACAGGAGACGACACTCAGCGCATGGACAGGGACAGGAGACGACCCAGCGCAGGGACAGGGACAGGAGACGACCCAGCGCAGGGACAGGAGAGGACCCAGGGACAGGAGGAGGACCCAGCGCAGGGACAGGAGAGGGACCCAGGGACAGGAGAGGACCCAGCAGCAGGCCCAGGAAGGGGCTGGTAGGGTTCTCTTCTTTTTTACTCACGAACTAGAAACTCAAATTTTTTGCTTGATCTTGTATAAAAGCAATGGAGACACTGGAGGTGGTGCTTTTACTGTGGTTTATTGGCAGGGCTGTGGTTCCTACGGTGCTTGGCTTCACATCGTGCCTGCGGCCGCACCACAGCCCTGCCAGTAAACCACAGTAAAGCACCACCTCGAGTGTCTTATTGCTTAAATATGTTGTGTTGAATGCTTTCCTCCTCCCTCTCTCTCTCTCCCCTCCTCTTCGCTCCCCCCCTCCGAGCCCCTCCTCCAGGGATCTCCAGATCACCTTCAGCCTGGTCACCTTGTCCAACCTGACTATCAACCCACGGCTCCGGCCATGATGCAATCAGCGCAGTCAATATGCATAATAATACTATTTTAAACAATAAACAACGAGATATAAACAGCATTTTAAAGCTCGACCCAAATCAGATTGCTTGTTTTAATGGGGCGTTCGTTTCTAACTGGGAGGTGGCAAATTGCGACTTGCTACTAGGAATTATTAAATAAAACGCTGCATGAACTCGCACTTCCTCGTCGCAAATTCGGATATGTTTCTCAGCCCCCAGTTGCCGGCTGACGTCAATATCATATCATATCATCATCATGTCATTCGCTATAGCTCGAGTGCACAAAGGTCGGAGGTAGGTATTTTGCCACTTGCGACTTGTCAGCTCCGACCACAAGCGAATGCACCATAAGCCCCTGGACCCTGCATACCCAGAAGCTCGTTCCATCCAGCCTGTTTGCTAACCCTTAATCATGAAGCAGGATAAAGAGATTGATAAAGAGATTGATAAAGAGATTGATAGACCTGGCCGGGTACAGCCTGCTGGAACCATGTACAAGCAGTAAAGCAGTCGTGTAGAGAGAGGATTTATGGTTCAGTGGGGAGCGTTCAGGAGAGCGTTCAGGAGAGCGTTCAGTCAAACAGCCTGGACTGAAACAGGACAAACTGTTACACAGCCTGCAGGATAACAACCTGTAGGGTTACAACTTGTAGTGTAACACTTGTAGTGTAACAGGCATACAAGCCAGGCTGGGTGTGCAGGAGACAGGTAGAGCGCAAACAAGCCTTTAACTCAGTTCACTTCTAATAGAATCATGAAATATTTGTGACATTTCCAGGTTACACCTGGATAGAGGATCTCAAGGGAAAACTCTGTACTTGGTGTGTAGGTTGCTCTTCTTCTGTACCCACAAGAGAGGGAGAACGGGAGGGAAAGAGAGAGAGAGGGATGAAGGGAGAGAGAAAGAGGGAGGGAGAGAGACAGAGGGAGGGAGGGAGGGAGGGAGGGAGGGAGGGAGGGAGGGAGGGAGAGAGAGAGAGAGAGAGGGAGGGAGAGAGAGAGAGTGAGGGAGGGAAAGAGAGAGAGAGGGAGGGAGGGAGGGAGGGAGGGAGGGAGGGAGGGAGACAGGAGTAATGGCAGAGTTGTTCCTGGGATCTCCTCAGCTGGCCTGAGCAGCACTTGGTATAGATGCTAAACTATGGGAAGCCGTTTAGGGCAGGCCCAATGAAACCTGGATACATACACTGAACCCCTTCACCTACACCACTGAGAATCTCTGCTCCCTCCCCTGAAAATCATCCCCCCTCCACACTTTGTCTCTGCTCTCCCCTCTGAAAATCATCCCCCCTCCACACTTTGTCTCTGCTCTCCCCTCTGAAAATCATCCCCCCTCCACACTTTGTCTCTGCTCTCCCCTCTGAAAATCATCCCCCCTCCACACTTTGTCTCTGCTCTCCCCTCTGAAAATCATCCCCCCCACCAGACCCCCCCCACACTTTGTCTCTGCTCTCCCCTCTGAAAATCACCCCCCCCCCCACCAGACCCCCCCCCCACACTTTGTCTCTGCTCTCCCCTCTGAAAATCACCCCCCCCCCCACCAGACCCCCCCCCCACACTTTGTCTCTGCTCTCCCCTCTGAAAATCACCCCCCCCCCCACCAGACCCCCCCCCCACACTTTGTCTCTGCTCTCCCCTCTGAAAATCACCCCCCCCCCCCCACCAGACCCCCCCCCCACACTTTGTCTCTGCTCTCCCCTCTGAAAATCACCCCCCCCCCCCACCAGACCCCCCCCACACTTTGTCTCTGCTCTCCCATCTGAAAATCACCCCCCCCCCCCCCCACCAGACCCCCCCCCCCACACTTTGTCTCTGCTCTCCCCTCTGAAAATCATCGCTCCCCCCCCCACCAGACCCCCCCCCCCCACACTTTGTCTCTGCTCTCCCCTCTGAAAATCATCGCTCCCCCCCCTCACTCTCTCTCTCTTACTCCCTCCCTAACCCCACCTCCCTCCTTCCCTCTGTCACTTTCTCTCTCACTCACACCCTTCAGTTAGAGGTTGGAGGGGCGATTTTCAGTGGGCGGAGTGGAAGTGATTTTCAGTGTGGGGAGCGGGAATTTCAGTGCGCCCGGAAGTCTGTTTCAATGCGCCTAACTGCCTTCCGCTTTGCGTCTCCGGTCACGATAGGCTATACGGGGTTAAAGAACAGGAAACGTTAGCCCCGCATTTAACAAGCAAATTGGAGAGAAAAAGGGAACAAACCAAACAAACACAATGCTCAAACTTTTCGTTATACTTTTTATCAGCTTTTGCCACCAGCCATTTGTTAGGCCTATTTCAAATGAGGATGTTTCAGATGTTTTCGTGCGCGTTTTGCGCTGTCTGAAGCAGTGCAGGTATACCCAACTAGCAACTATTATTACGAGCTTGAGTCTCATGTCGGGACTGTCTTTACTATAACAAACATTGTCCGCCAAAGCGGTGTCCCGGAGGCGGCTTTGTTGGAGTCCTTATGCGAGCACCTAAGTGTTGTCTTGCAACAGTTAGGCCAACGACTTGAAAATGAGAGAATCGCACCTGCCAGGGGAACCAGGACTCGCACGTAATGACGTGACAGCAGAACAGATTACATTGTGTGTGAATCTCGGTTTCAACTGGCAAGGCATCGCCTCGTTTTACGGATGGATCGTAGAACTTTGTTTCGCCATCGACAACGTCTGGGTATTCCACCACATGAATAGTGGTTATTCCTCATCCAGTTATGGGTGGATGGAAAACTTTAAACTGAATGTTCATATTCTGATAATTGTAGGCTATAGCAACATAAGAGTGGCAGCTTTGACAGCAACCCAAACATGAGCTATCCCATAACTGTAGGCCTACCATTGCTAGCCATGAACGAACTGTTGGATAGGCCTACTGCATATTTGCTGTGCAACGTATCCATTGTCCAGTTGTCAAATCGATTATGCACGCAGTAATATTCTTTGATATAAATGCAGATAGGCTACATGTGAAGAGGCAATTGCTGGATTCTAATACGCTGTTTATAATGACACATCCCGACATTGAAGCATGAAAGGCGTAGCATACATTCTGTTTTAATGAAGAAATAAAAAGTCTGTAAACTCTGCCTAAAAGCATTTATTTGGTCTCATTTATTAGCTTAATTATTTAATACGTGTGGGTGTTTTCAATCATAATATTGTATTCTTGATACAATAATGTTGACATTTCATGTAGCATATTTCAGTAGCAGGCTATTCAACACGTTGAATGAATTACATTAATGAATTAAATATGCATATAGCCTAGGCTTTGAAACATTCGTAGGCCTATGTGAATGAATATAGGCCCATAATCTGACTTGCCGTGTTGCTTAGCTCTGGTCCAGACAGTTAGGAGCCATTCACCTTTCACTTTTGTCACTGTTTGCAGTATCTACAGAAATTGGTTATATTTAATATTATTTCGTTACTCACGAAGTGAAGACAGTTTTCAAACAATGAAAGACATGAAGTGCAGACATGGCCTAAGAGAAAGGAGGCGCAGTTGAACGAAACGTGGATATTGGACAGAATAAGCACTGTGTTTTGAAATGTTGTGGGTCAATCATGCAGCTGTAACAGAATATGCGCATTCCAATGTTCGTGCAGGGCTCGTATTTTTACCGCTATTATAATCCCTATTTGATGAGGGGGGGTGGCTTTGACTCACTGCCCCCCCTGATCAAAAAGTCAAACTGCGCGTATGTTCATAACAATCATATAACTAACTTCTAGTTCAATTCTGAAAGCGAAAATGTATACTGTCGGGAAGGAGTATGGCGTAAAGCCGTGTCTCATTCAGCAGCCGTCTTATAGGCTAGGTCTGGCCTATACCTAAACTAGACGAGAAGAAGCGAGTGCGCTCTTCTCGCCAGGTGAAGGACCATCTCTAGGCTACCGTTCAGTAGCCGCACACGTTTATTTTACCTACATGCTTTGTTTCTTACGTGGTTTTGATAAAAAAATAATACTTAATTGCTATTTTTTATTGATATTTCATTGTTAGACCTAGGATGTGTGCACCGGAGGACAAAGCAAAGTAACAATTTCATTGTGTGGTGCCACTGTGTAACCCATGCACGACAATAAACTTCTTGACTTGACTTTATTTTTGTGCATTTGCTACAGCCCTTTGCAACCTCTCATTGAATGAATGAACGAAGACTTTATTCCAGAATCGGGTCCATATAAAAATATATACACAAAGACAACAGATGAAGGCATCGAGGCATCGAGTGTTTCCACAAACAAGAGTAGCTTATCACACAGTTTAATCTCCGCGAGGGCAACTATCTGGTTTTGTTGTGACTTACTGTGGACAGTAGCCTACATAGCCTACATAACATTCTTCCACACAGCATGGAAGGTGGGGACATTCAGTAGTCACAAACAGATAACTTGAAATAAAATGCATCATTATTATTAACTTGCACTGGAGGATTTTGCTGTGCTATAATTCGCTAGACCTGGTCCAGTGCGGTGTACGGGCTCTCCTACACCGCGCTGGACCAGGGGGGCTAGAATTAGGCCAGAGATGTGCTGTATAGGCCTAACGTGGACTACAGTAGGCTCTCAACAGTATAATTTTAACATCATCTGTACACATGAAATGTGCGCCAGCATATAGGCTACCTGTGCATAAAGATTGCAGCACTGGCGCTGCACATCGTCATCACACATCAGTACCTTATATCCTAATTTCTTCACGTCTAGAGAGCGATCAGACAATAAGAATGAGAGCACATTTTGCTTCTGATCCTCCTTGGTTTAAGCAATAATTACACTGTTTTTTGGATTGAATTTGATATCCTATTGTAGGCTATTCTTCCTAAACTATAAACTCCATTTGAGAAGCGTGCTTCGGGCACTAAGCCTACCTCGCAAAACTTTATCAGCGTTTGCGCAGTTTTTATTTTTGTGAACAAAATATCGACAACCTAATCACTGTTTGCAATGACCAATTGAGTAGGCCTACTGCTAATTTATGCATATGTTTTTTCCTACTAGCTAAAACGTGATAACTTGCTTGTTAAACTTATAGTATGTTCCGGTGTTATATCATATTCTTTAACCCCCTATCGTGACCGGAGACGCAAAGCGGAAGGCAGTTA
Organism: Borostomias antarcticus; assembly: GCF_949987555.1. Lineage (NCBI taxonomy): Eukaryota > Metazoa > Chordata > Actinopteri > Stomiiformes > Stomiidae > Borostomias > Borostomias antarcticus. Next base: position 11,193,600 of record NC_140245.1, on the reverse strand, counting down.
GGCCATTGAAACAGACTTCCGGGCGCACTGAAATTCCCGCTCCCCACACTGAAAATCCCTTCCACTCCGCCCACTGAAAATCGTTTCCACTCCGCCCACTGAAAATCGCCCCTCCAACCTCTAACTGAAGGGTGTGAGTGAGAGAGAAAGTGACAGAGGGAAGGAGGGAGGTGGGGTTAGGGAGGGAGTAAGAGAGAGAGAGTGAGGGGGGGGGAGCGATGATTTTCAGATGGGAGAGCAGAGACAAAGTGTGGGGGGGGGGTCTGGTGGGGGGGGGGGGGGGTGATTTTCAGAGGGGAGAGCAGAGACAAAGTGTGGGGGGGGGGTCTGGTGGGGGGGGGGGGTGATTTTCAGAGGGGAGAGCAGAGACAAAGTGTGAGGGGGGGGTCTGGTGGGGGGGGGGTGATTTTCAGAGGGGAGAGCAGAGACAAAGTGTGGGGGGGGGGGGTCTGGTGGGGGGGAGATGATTTTCAGAGGGGAGAGCAGAGACAAAGTGTGGAGGGGGGATGATTTTCAGAGGGGAGAGCAAAGACAAAGTGTGGAGGGGGGATGATTTTCAGGGGAGGGAGCAGAGATTCTCAGTGGTGTAGGTGAAGGGGTTCAGTGTATGTATCCAGGTTTCATTGGGCCTGCCCTAAACGGCTTCCCATACTAAACCCTCCCTATCACTCTATAGATGCTAAACCCTCCCTATCACTCTATAGATGCTAAACCCTCCCTATCACTCTATAGATGCTAAACCCTCCCTATCACTCTATAGATGCTAAACCCTCCCTATCACTCTATAGATGCTAGACCCTCCCTATCACTCTATAGATGCTAAACCCTCCCTATCACTCTATAGATGCTAAACCCTCCATATCACTATATAGATGCTAAACCCTCCCTATCACTATATAGATGCTAAACCCTCCCTATCACTCTATAGATGCTAAACCCTCCATATCACTATATAGATGCTAAACCCTCCCTATCACTCTATAGATGCTAAACCCTCCCTATCACTCTATAGATGCTAAACCCTCCCTATCACTCTATAGATGCTAAACCCTCCCTATCACTGACCATCCTGAAACTCCCATGAAGCCCTGGGAGAGGAGGGAAGGGGGGAGAGAGAGAGAGATGGAGAAGATGAGAAAGAGGAGTGGAGGTGAATGTGTGAGAGGGAGAGAGAGGAGGAAGAAGGAATAGAGAAGAATTAAAGTGAAAAAGAGGAGGAGGAGGAGGAGGAGAGAGGGAGGGAGACAGAGAGGAGGAGAGAGGGAGGGGGGGATATTAAATGCCCATGTACTGAACAACACCATACTATGGGAAGCCGTTTAGGGCAGGCCCAATGAAACCTGGATACATACACTGAACCCCTTCACCTACACCACTGAGAATCTCTGCTCCCTCCCCTGAAAATCATCCCCCCTCCACACTTTGTCTCTGCTCTCCCCTCTGAAAATCATCCTCCCTCCACACTTTCTCTCTGCTCTCCCCTCTGAAAATCATCCCCCCTCCACACTTTGTCTCTGCTCTCCCCTCTGAAAATCATCCCCCCTCCACACTTTGTCTCTGCTCTCCCCTCTGAAAATCCCCCCCCCCCCACCAGAACCCCCCCCACACTTGGTCTCTGCTCTCCCCTCTGAAAATCATCGCTCCCCCCACCAGACCCCCCCCCCACACTTGGTCTCTGCTCTCCCCTCTGAAAATCATCGCTCCCCCCCCTCACTCTCTCTCTCTCTTACTCCCTCCCTAACCCCACCCCCCCCTTCCCTCTGTCACTTTCTCTCTCACTCACACCCTTCAGTTAGAGGTTGGAGGGGCGATTTTCAGTGGGCGGAGTGGAAGGGATTCTCAGTGTGGGGAGCGGGAATTTCAGTGCGCCCGGAAGTCTGTTTCAATGCGCCTAACTGCCTTCCGCTTTGCGTCTCCGGTCACGATAGGGGGTTAAAGAATATGATATAACACCGGAACATACTATAAGTTTACAAGCAAGTTATCACGTTAGTAGGAAAAACCATATGCATAAAGTAGCAGTAGGCCTACTCAATTGGTCATTGCAAACAGTGATTAGGTTGTCGATATTTTGTTCACAAAAATAAAAACTGCGCAAACGCTGATAAAGTTTTGCGAGGTAGGCTTGGTGCCCGAAGCACGCTTCTCAAATGCAGTTTATAGTTTAGGAAGAATAGCCTACAATAGGATATTAAATTCAGTCCAAAAAACTGTAATTATTGCTTAAACCAAGGAGGATCAGAAGCAAAAGTTGCTCTCATTCTTATTGTCTGATCGCTCTCTAGACGTGAAGAAATTAGGATATTTGGGTAACATCACTGATGTGTGATGACGATGTGCAGCGCCAGTGCTGCAATCTTTATGCACAGGCCAATATTCTGGCACGCACATTTCATGTGTACAGATGATGTTAAAATGATCCTGTTGAGAGCCTACTGTAGTCCACGTTAGGCCTATACAGCCCACCTCTGGCCTAATTATAGCCCCCCTGGTCCAGCGCGGTGTGGGAGAGCCCGTTCACCGCACTGGACCAGGGCTAGCGAATTATAGCACAGCAAAATCCTCCAGTGCAAGTTAATAATAATGATGCATTTTATTTCAAGTAATCTGTTTGTGACTACTGAATGTCCCCACCTTCCATGCTGTGTGGAGGAATGTTATGTAGGCTATGTAGGCTACTGTCCAGTTAGTCACAACAAAACCAGATAGTTGCCCTCGCAGAGATTAAACTGTGTGATACAAGGAAGCTACTCTTGTTTGTGGAAACACTGGATGCCTCGATGCCTTCATGTATCTTAATCTGTTGTCTTTGTGTATATATTTTTATATAGACCCGATTCTCGAATAAAGTCTTCGTTCATTCATTCAATGAGAGGTTGCAAAGGGCTGTAGCAAATGCACAAAAATAAAGTCAATTATCATGTGCATGGGTTAGGCTACACAGTGGCACCACACAATGAAATTCTTACTTTGCTTTGTCCTCCGGTGCACACATCCTAGGTCTAACAATGAAATATCAATAAAAAATAGCAATTAAGTAAAAAATTTAATCAAAACCACGTAAGAAACAAAGCATGTAGGTAAAATAAACGTGTGCGGCTACTGAACGGTAGCCTAGAGATGGTCCTTCACCTGGAGAGAAGAGCGCACTCGCTTCTTCTCGTCTAGGTTTAGGTATAGGGCAGACCTATAAGAGCGCACTCGCTTCTACTCGTCTAGGTTTAGGTATAGGGCAGACCTATAAGAGCGCACTCGCTTCTTCTCGTCTAGGTTTAGGTATAGGGCAGACCTATAAGAGCGCACTCGCTTCTTCTCGTCTGGTTTAGGTATAGGGCAGACCTATAAGAGCGCACTCGCTTCTTCTCGTCTAGTTTAGGTATAGGGCAGACCTATAAGAGCGCACTCGCTTCTTCTCGTCTAGGTTTAGGTATAGGGCAGACCTATAAGAGCGCACTCGCTTCTTCTCGTCTAGGTTTAGGTATAGGGCAGACCTATAAGAGCGCACTCGCTTCTTCTCGTCTGGTTTAGGTATAGGGCAGACCTATAAGAGCGCACTCGCTTCTTCTCGTCTAGGTTTAGGTATAGGGCAGACCTAGCCTATAAGACGGCTGCTGAATGAGACACGGCTTTACGCCATACTCCTTCCCGACAGTAGGCTATACATTTTCGCTTTCAGAATTGAACTAGAAGTTAGTTATATGATTGTTATGAACATACGCGCAGTTTGACTTTTTGATCAGGGGGGGCAGTGAGTCCCAGCCACCCCCCTTCATCAAATAGGGATTATAATAGCGGTAAAAATACGAGCCCTGCACGAACATTGGAATGCGCATATTCTGTTACAGCTGCATGATTGACCCACAACATTTCAAAACACCGTGCTTATTCTGTCCAATATCCACGTTTCGTTCAACTGCGCCTCCTTTCTCTTAGGCCATGTCTGCACTTCATGTCTTTCATTGTTTGAAAACTGTCTTCACTTCGTGAGTAACGAAATAATATTAAATATAACCAATTTCTGTAGATACTGCAAACAGTGACAAAAGTGAAAGGTGAATGGCTCCCGACTGCCTGGACCAGAGCTAAGCAACACGTCAAGTCAGATTATGGGCCGATATTCATTCACATAGGCAAGAAAACAGGCCCACGAATGTTTCAAAGCCTAGGCTATATGCATATTTAATTAATTAATGTAATTCATTCAACGTGTTGAATAGCCTGCTACTGAAATATGCTAGGCCTGCATGAAATGTCAACATTCTTGTATCAAGAATACAATATTATAATTGAAAACACCCACACGTATTAAATAATTAAGCTAATAAATGAGACCAAATAAATGCTTTTAGGCAGAGTTAACAGACTTTTTATTTCTTCATTAAAACAGAATGTAGCCTATGCTACGCCTTTCATGCTTCAATGTCGGGATGTGTCATTATAAACAGCGTATTAGAATCCAGCAATTGCCTCTTCACATGTAGCCTAGCTGCATTTATATCAAAGAATATTACTGCGTGCATAATCGATTTGACAACTGGACAATGGATACGTTGCACAGCAAATATGCAGTAGGCCTATCCAACAGTCCGTTCATGGCTAGCAATATAGGCCTACAGTTATGGGATTAGCTCATGTTTGGGTTGCTGTCAAAGCTGCCACTCTTATGTTGCTATAGCCTACAATTATCAGAACAATATGAACATTCAGTTTAAAGTTTTCCATCCACCCATAACTGGATGAGGAATAACCACTATTCATGTGGTGGAATACCCAGACGTTGTCGATGGCGAAACAAAGTTCTACGATCCATCCGATCCATCCGATCCATCCGATCCATCCGATCCATCCGTAAAAGCGAGGCGATGCCTTGTCAGTTGAAACCGAGATTCACACACAATGTGATCTGTTCTGCTGTCACGTCATTACGTGCGAGTCCTGGTGTTCCCCTGGCAGGTGCGATTCTCTCATTTTCAAGTCGTTGGCCTAACTGTTGCAAGACAACACTTAGGTGCTCGCATAAGGACTCCAACAAAGCCGCCTCCGGGACACCGCTTTAACGGACAATGTTTGTTATAGTAAAGACAGTCCCGACATGAGACTCAAGCTCGTAATAATAGTTGCTAGTTGGGTATACCTGCACTGCTTCCAGACAGCGCAAAACGCGCACGAAAACATCTGAAA
>NC_140245.1:11175919-11183419 GCF_949987555.1 Borostomias antarcticus | reverse complement strand
CCTTCCTTCCTTCCTTCCTTCCTTCCTTCCTTCCTTCCTCCCTCCCTCCCTCCCTCCCTCCCTCCCTCCCTCCCTTCCTCCCTCCCTCCCTCCCTCCCTCCCTCCCTCCCTCCCTCCCTCCCTTCCCTCCCTCCTTCCTTCCTTCCTTCCTTCCTTCCTTCCTTCCTTCCTCCCTCCCTCCCTCCCTCCCTCCCTCCCTCCCTCCCTCTCTTCAGCTAATCTCTGATCTAACATGACTGGATGGGGTAAAGCATGTGCTCTTCTACACAGCCAGTCATGTCAGATCAGTGATTCTTCCCAGGCAGAAGGAGGATGTGTTATAAAGGGCTATCATGTGTTATAAGGGGCTATCATGTGTTATAAGGGGCTATCATGTGTTATAAAGGGCTATCATGTGTTATAAAGGGCTATCATGTGTTATAAGGGGCTATCATGTGTTATAAGATGCTATCATGTGTTATAAGGGGCTATCATGTGTTATAAAGGGCTATCGTGTGTTATAAGGGGCTATCATGTGTTATAAAGGGCTATCATGTGTTATAAGGGGCAATCATGTGTTATAAAGGGCTATCATGTGTTATAAGGGCCTATCATGTGTTATAAAGGGCTATCATGTGTTATAAAGGGCTATCATGTGTTATAAGGGGCAATCATGTGTTATAAAGGGCTATCATGTGTTATAAGGGCCTATCATGTGTTATAAAGGGCTATCATGTGTTATAAGCAAGCCCCCAGGATTCGAAATCTAAAGTGAAGCCCTATTGAACCGCGCCATCTTGGCTAAATTTTTAGTCATTTGGCTATTTCCGGTGACTTTTGTACTTGCGCAGTTGTGCTTTTCTGTCCTACGCGCGTCCACGAACAAGTTCTGTGAAATGCAATGAAATGAAAACCGGCTTGCATATTAACCTGTTTTTGTCAAATATATCCATTGGAGACATTATTATTTATCCAGGCATCTTAGTTTTAACAGGTTAATTATAGCTGAACATGTTTTGTTTGCTAGTAGAAGGTATTCATTCCATTCGCGATAACGTTATTGCAGCCAGGCTAAATTCCTCCAGGGAGCCAGTGAGAGGCGAGTTGAAAAGCTTCACTCCCTGCCAGCAGGAGCTTTGGCCGCTGCTACCGCATCTCGGATAACCCGCTGAGTTCGTGGCTGCTATTTCACATTCGCCCTTGATCAATCCCAATACCGATCCATGGTAATAATGAATCAATCGTTCAGATATAGGTTGGGTTCCAGTGCATAGTTGAAATGGTAGTGGGATACGGCGATAAACTGGAGTGATCATTTGACAGCAATTATTAGCCTTTTCCAGAAATGGACAGAAACAGGATCTTTTTTAGAATAACAGGAATTTATTCACATACAATGGAAAGGAGTTGATATGTAGGCATAAAGATGAAACGATACACTGCCATTCAACAATCCACAATAATTAGCCTACATGGTTAAGTTTGGGTGTTTTCAGTCAACGTTGGCGTTGAGCGCTTCTAGCTTCTACATCGAATGGCCGACTGGTGTAAGATGGATAGCCTAAGGTTAGAGAGATAAATGTAGGTTATATTAATAAAGCTAACAATGATGTTGTAAAATGCATGCAGCACTGCCGATCTGAAAGATTGATTCATTATTACCATGGATCGGTATTGGGATTGATCAAGGGCGAGTGTGAAATAGCAGCCACAAACTCAGCGGGTTATCCGAGATGCGGCAGCAGCGGCCAAAGCTCCTGCTGGCGGGGAGTGAAGCTTTTCAACTCGCCTGTCACTGGCTCCCTGGAGGAATTTAGCCTGGCTGCAATAACGTTATCGCGAACGGAATGAATACCTTCTACTAGCAAACAAAACATGTTCAGCTATAATTAACCTGTTAAAACTAAGATGCCTGGATAAAAAAATAATGTCTCCAATGGATATATTTGACAAAAACAGGTTAATATGCAAGCCGGTTTTCATTGCTAAATCAAAGCGGAGAGAGCCGGGAACGTGCGTCTACATTTCGTGAACTTGTTCATGGACGCGCGTAGGCCAGAAAAGCACAACTGCGCAAGTACAAAAGTCACCGGAAAGCCAGAAAAGCATACCTGCGCAAGTACAAAAGTCACCGGAAATAGTCAAATGACTACAAATTTGCCAAGATGGCGCGGTTCAATAGGGCTTAATTTGGGATAGCACTCAGTGAATGGAGTGGCTGTATCCAGTTCTATTAATACATCCATGGTTATAAGGGGCTATCATGTGTTATAAGGGGCTGTCGTGTGTTAAAACGGCTATCATGCCCACACTGTGCTGCCGCAGGCCAAGTAGAGCGGACATGTATGGAGCTAACAGCAACATGGACGCATGAGAATATCAGTGTGAACCATGGCCTGAGATGAGTCAGCCCACACACACACACACACACACACACACACACACACACACACACACACACACACACACACACACACACACACACACACACACACACAGACACACACACACATACGCAGGGTGACTACAGGAGACAGGGATCAGTCCTACTTCATCTCTCTCTCCTCCCCTCCATCCCTCCATCCCTGGGCCTCCTCCTCTCATTCTCCTGTTTCCTACATCTCCCACACACGGATGACCTCCTCATGACACATTACACACACACACATTACACACACACATTACACACACACAAACATTACACACACACACACATATTACACACACACACACATTACACACACACATTACACACACACACACACACACACACATTACACACACACACACATTACACACACACATTACACACACACACACATTACACACACACATTACACACACACACACACACATTACACACACACACATTACACACACACATTACACACACACATTACACACACACACATAGTACACACACACGCACACACACGCACATACACGCATGCGTGTGCAGTGTTATGTAAACACCATGCACCATATGCTCTCTCTCTCTCCTTCTTTCTGTCTCTCTTTCCCTACCCCCCCTTCCCTATCTATATGTGAAGCTGTGTCTCTGGGGTCTCTCTCTCTGTCTATATGTGTAGCTGTGTCTCTGGGGTCTCTCTCTCTGTCTATATGTGTAGCTGTGTCTCTGAGGTCTCTCTCTCTGTCTATATGTGTAGCTGTGTCTCTGAGGTCTCTCTCTCTCTGTCTATATGTGTAGCTGTGTCTCTGAAGTCTCTCTCTCTCTCTCTCTCTCTGTCTATATGTGTAGGTGTCTGAGGTGTCTCTCTCTGTCTATGTGTAGCTGTGTCTCTGGGGTCTCTCTCTCTGTCTATAGGTGTAGCTATGTCTCTGGGGTCTCTCTCTGTCTATATGTGTAGCTGTGTCTCTGGGGTCTCTCTCTCTGTCTATAGGTGTAGCTGTGTCTCTGGGGTCTCTCTCTGTCTATAGGTGTAGCTATGTCTCTGGGGTCTCTCTCTGTCTATATGTGTAGCTGTGTCTCTGGGGTTTCTCTCTGTCTATAGGTGTAGCTATGTCTCTGGGGTCTCTCTCTGTCTATAGGTGTAGCTGTGTCTCTGGGGTCTCTCTCTGTCTATAGGTGTAGCTGTGTCTCTGGGGACTCTCTCTCTGCTCTCACCAAAGGGAGGAGGAGGAGGAGGAGGAGGAGACAGGGTGGAGAGTTGAGAAGAGATTATTGAGATTATTTATGTCACAACGGGCTTGAAAAAGTGCAATTGCGGACAACGGTGTGGAGCAAAAATCAGAGGGCTTTAATAACAAAAATCAGAAGTCAAAATAACAATCCAGCTCAAAGAGCAAAGAGAAACCAAAACTTCATCAGTACAACTCCCGGCAGCATAATTCAAGATCCAGCACAGAATATCAGATCACTGGGGTTTAAATAGGCCACACACCCAAACTGACACAGGTGTGGTAAATCACAGGTAATGATCAGTCAATTGTCCGAGACCGGAGGCCTCGGCGCCCTCTGTTGGCTCCTGTGGGTATGGCCGGCACTCCAGTCCTGACAGTACCCCCCCCTCTACGGCCACCTCCAGGTGGCCCCGGCAGGCGTGGATTCTCCCGGTGGAAGTCACGGATGAGGGTCGGGCACAGCACCCAGCGAGAGGGAACCCAGGATCGCTCCTCCGGGCCGTAGCCCTCCCAATCAACCAGATATTGAAGACCGCGACCCACCCGGCGAGAATCCAGCAGCCGACGAACCGTGTACACAGGGCCACCTGCAACAATACGAGGAGGAGGAGGGAGTGGGACGGGGCGAGATAAGGGAGAGCTTGAGAAAGGCTTCAACAGGGACACATGAAAAACAGGATTCACCCGAAGAGACCTAGGCAAGCGCAGTTTATATGCCACGGGATTGACCCTCCCTACCACCACGAACGGCCCAATGAACCGGGGTGTGAACTTGGTCTTCGTGCGCAGGGGTAGATTCCTGGTGGAAAGCCACACCTTCTGCCCAGAATGAAACGTGGGCGTGGGTCGCCTACGACGGTTGGCCTGGGAGCGGTGGCGGTCAGACGTGCGGATAAGAGCAGAGCGGGCCTTGTCCCATGCCCGACGGCATCTGGCCATTGACGCATCAGCTGACGGCACCGCTGACTCAGCCTGCTGACAGGGAAAAAATGGGGGAACGTACCCCAACTGGGCTTCAAATGGTGACATACCAGTGGACGAGCTTCTCAATTGGTTGTGGGTTATCTCCGCCCACACCAGCCTCTGGCTCCAGGACTCTGGGTTGGAGGAGACCATGCAACGCAGGTAGGTCTCCAGCTCTTGATTTACCCGCTCAGTCTGGCCATTGCTTTGCGGGTGATGACCTGAGGACAGACTAACTGCAGTCTCAAACAGGGACCAAAAAGCTTTCCAGTACTTGGACGCGAACTGTGGACCTCTGTCCGATACTATGTCACTGGGTACACCATGATACCTGACCACTTCACGGACTACTAGGTCCGCAGTCTCCTTTGCCGAGGGCAGCGGAACAAAATGTGCTGCTTTAGAAAAACGGTCCACAATGACAAAAATAACAGTGTTACCTGCCGATGGCGGTAGGCCAGTAATGAAGTCCATAGAGATGTGTGACCATGGTCTATGTGGCACTGGTAGTGGAAGCAAATGTCCAGCAGGAGCCTGATTACTCGCCTTCTGAGCAGCACAGATGGTACAGGCGTGGACGTACTCCTCCACATCAGCCCTCAGGCGTGGCCACCAGAAGCGACGGCTGATGAGCTCGGCTGTCCGGGCAGTTCCGGGATGACCTGCCACAGGTGAGTCATGGCCCCACCGCAGGACGTCAGGACGGACCTCGAGAGGAACATACAGGCAGTTGGGGGGGCCCCCTCCCGGACCGGGCTCCACCTGTTGGGCCCGCTGGACTGTCTCCTCCAAGGCAAGAATGACCTGGCCCACAATGCACCTGGGGGGTATGATGCTCTCAGGCAAAGAGTCAGTGACATCCGTGTCAAATTGACGTGATAATGCATCAGCTTTCACGTTCTTGCTTCCTGGTCGGAAAGTCACAATGAAATTGAAACGGGAAAAGAACAGGGCCCACCTGGCTTGTCTTGGATTCAGGCGCCGAGCCTCCCGGAGGTATTGGAGGTTCTTGTGGTCGGTGATGACTTGGAACGGATGGTACGCGCCCTCCAGCCAATGTCTCCATTCCTCCAAGGCCTGTTTGATGGCTAGTAGTTCTCGGTCTCCAGCGTCGTAGTTCCTCTCCGTGGGGCTGAGTTTACGAGAAAAGAACGCACATGGATGAGTCGTCGGCCTCAGCTCTTTGGGAGAGGACAGCTCCTACCCCAGTGTTGGAGGCATCCACCTCAACGACAAAGGGGAGGGTAGGATCTGGGTGAGCGAGAATGGGAGCTGTGGTGAATCGGGCCTTGAGGTCCTCAAACGCCCTCTGGGTCTCAGAAGTCCATTTCACTCTGGCAGGGGCTCCACGGGTCAATGCAGTGAGGGGTGCTGCAACAGAACTGAAGTTTCTGATAAAACGTCTGAAAAAGTTAGAAAACCCCAGGAAACTCTGTACCTGTCTCAATGTCGACGGGACCGGCCAGTTGACCACGGCCTGAACCCGCCCAGTGTCCATCGCGACTCCAGCAGGAGAGATCACCAGTCCCAGATAAGTAGTTCTAGGCACATGGAACTCACACTTCTCCTGCTTTACAAACAGCTGATGGTCAAGCAGCTTCTGGAGGACCAGCCGGACCTGTTTCTGGTGTTCTTCAAGAGACTTGGAAAAAATTAACACATCATCCAGATAGACAAACACAAACCGATTGATGTACTCCCTCAAGACATCATTTACTAGTGCTTGGAACACTGCTGGGGCATTGGACAAACCGAAAGGCATGACTGAATATTCGTAGTGTCCACTAGGGGTGCTAAAAGCAGTCTTCCATTCATCACCCTTTCTGATTCGGACTAGATGATAGGCATTGCGTAAATCCAGTCGGGTGAAAATAGTGGAACCACGGAGCAGATCATAGGCAGTGGACATTAGTGGCAAGGGGTACTTGTTCTTAATAGTTATCTTGTTCAATGCTCGATAGTCGATACATGGGCGCAAGCCCCCGTCCTTCTTAGGTACAAAAAAGAATCCTGCAGACATAGGAGAGGTGGAAGGTGTAATCAAACCGTTCTTTACTGACACGTTGATGTAGTCCTCCATGGCCTTGGTCTCAGGAACTGACAATGGGTATAGCCGGCCTCTGGGCGGCGTGGCTCCTGATAACTCAATAGCACAGTCATAAGGTCTATGTGGTGGTAACGCGGCAGCTTGTGACTTACTGAAGACCTCAGCCAAGTCATGATACACAGAGGGAACCTGACTGAGGTCACAATCTGGATCAGCATTGAGAGGAAACTTAACCTTGTGTGGAGGGCTACTATACACAGAGCTGACCTGAGTGGGAGATAAATGTCCTGACCGGTTACATTCGGGACTCCACATCCTGATTCTCCCAGTGTCCCAATCGATCTGTGGGTTGTGCCTCCGTAACCAGGGATAGCCTAGGATTACGCTTTCCTGCTGGGACTCAATCAAAGAGAACTGGACCTGCTCGTTATGGTCACCAATGCACATATACAGGGGGCCTGTGATGTAGTCCACTCTACCCGACCCTAGGGGTCTACCATCAAGAGCTTGAATGTTCATGGGGTTAGGGCTTACCTGGATAGGCAGGAGAAGGCGTTTGGCCAGGCTAATGTCCATCAGGTTACCCTCGGCACCGGAGTCAACCAAGGCAGAGACCCGCGCTTTACCGGGTTGTACAGAAGTCCACGTTAGCAGTACATCCAACTGAAGGCGTCTTGTGGTTGAGGGGAACTGTGCTGCGGCGCTCACAAGGTGGTCCCCTGCCCCTCGTGAGCCAGGGCGTTTCCCTGTAGCTTAGTGCATCGATCCCGGAAATGGCCTGCGGCCCCGCAGTACAGGCAGAGCTTCTCCCGGCGCCGCCGTTCCTTCTCTGTGGGGTTTAGGCGATAGCGGTCCACCTCCATGGGCTC
>NC_140245.1:11130919-11173419 GCF_949987555.1 Borostomias antarcticus | reverse complement strand
GGACTGAGAAGAGGAGAGGAGGAGAGGAAGGAGGGAGAGGAGATGAGGACAGAGGAGGAGGAGTGGGGAGGAGGAGAGGAAGGAGGGAGAGGAGATGAGGACAGAGGGACTGAGGAGAGGAGAGGAGAGGAGAGGAGAGGAGAGGAGGACAGGGGGGCAGAGGGGAGGAGAGAGGGAGGAAAGGAATACAGGGCTGGTGAGGAGAGAGACCGCTCTGGGGTCAGAGCAGAGGTCAAACCCCTGACCCTGAATGAGAGTGTTGTGTTCTGTACCTGGTTCCCGAGGTACAGTAGAACACTGAGCACTCAGGGGCTTATATAAGACCGGGACTCACAAAGCCTCATAATCCTGTCCAGCACACTGTTAATGGACATCACGCACTGATTTGATTGGTTTAGATTAGATTTGATGTATTTATAGTTGCGTTATTAACTAACAACAAGCACATGGCACGGTGGTTAGTAGTACAGTAAGAGTCAGATCTGTGATGGGACTTTAATGATGACCACCTCTCAGCTGAATCTCTGGGTGCCTTGTGATGTCAGCTGGGATGTGTGGAGGTGGGCAGGACCGGCGACAAGCAGTTTCAGTTCAGCTAAAATACAGAAGGAGATGAAACGAGAAGTTTAAATACAGAAGGAGATGAAGCGAGATGTTTAAATACAGAAGGAGATGAAGCGAGATGTTTAAATACAGGAGATGAAGCGAGATGTTTAAATACAGAAGGAGATGAAGCGAGATGTTTAAATAAAGAAGGAGATGAAGCGAGATGTTTAAATACAGAAGGAGATGAAGCGAGATGTTTAAATACAGAAGGAGATGAAGCGAGATGATTAAATACAGAAGGAGATGAAGCTAGATGTTTAAATACAGAAGGAGATGAAGCGAGATGATTAAATACAGAAGGAGATGAAGCTAGATGTTTAAATACAGAAGGAGATGAAGCGAGATGTTTGAGGATTTGGGATTAATCTAGTAGAAAACAACAACCCACGCAGACCTCGGCCCATGCATGTCCTCCGGGGCTCCGTGCGGGCGCACGTGCGTGGCTCCGTGCGTGCGCACATGCATTCCAGCAGGACATGTTTGATATTGTTGCATTTGTTAGGTCAAGAGCTTTGTGGAGATGTGGCCCTGTCAAGATGTTCACTTCTGCAGAGCCAAAAACCCACTGAGGGTGAATGGCTGGGCGTCTGGGCCCAAACCCGCCCTGTGAAACAGGACATCCTCACTGCACTTCATTCCCTCACACATGCTGTCACGGACCTCACACAGTCACTCACTACCACACTCACGGACCTCACACATTCACTCACAAACGCACTCACACACCTCACACAGTCACCCACCAACAGACAATAAAATGGTAAAAATGTGAACCTTACTTGTTTGTGTCTTCATAGCTGGCGCTTGACCTCAGTGCGGGCCCTTTGGCCCCGCTGGTAACCCTCATGACGGGGAGGGGGCTGAGGGCTTGGGTCCTCATTTTGTGGTGGGGTCTTGACTGGTTCTCATTCTTATCAGCTTTGAATATATATCTTGGCAAACATAACACAGGATGATGTACAAGGAGGGGACAGATACCTAGTGAAAGTACTATTGGTTGCTAGTAAAAAGACAATAATGAGGGCTTGGTATAAGGTGGAACCCCCAACCAAGGAGCAGTGGCTAGGTGTTGTGGAGGAGATTTATGTTATGGAGAAGTTCACGCATGCATTGAGGATGCAGGAAGGAAAGTTTGAAGGGAGATGGGAAAAATGGATGGATTATAGAAGGAAGTGTGATGATACCACTAATATTGAAATTGTAATATTTGAGTAAGAGAAAAAAGCTGCATGGATGGAATACCCATAAGCTGTTATTGTTAGTTTTTATGTTTTATTGTATTGTCGTTGTATGGATGGAAAATGCAAATAAAGATCAAAGTAAAAAAGAAAAAGAATATGTATCTTGGCTATGCACACACCAACAAGCCAGCCGTCACGCGCAGCGCCTGCCTCCAGTCTAGCCCCTGCTGTGCGCCGGGATGAATGAGTCATGCGTGGAGCCAGGCCACCATGCCACTACACTTGTGATGAGCATGTCGGCGTCACATATGATTTGGCTATTTATAGTGTGCACATTTTGGCGATTCACATAGACGTATTCATTCACTGATGGTGCCCTTATGTGGGTGCAGTCGCCATCGCCGTCACCTCTTTGGAGTTCTATCTCGGCCAGTAGTAGGCCACTATAGCGCCGGATTCATTTAGGCTCGCATTACGCACAGGAGGACTGTCATTTTTATGCTTACCAAACAGCAAACAGGTCCACATGATCACATATTAATGACAATCTAATTGGTCAATTATTGCCGTTTGATGGAGTGCCTGCATTAGGTGTGCGCATAGGTTAAGTTTGGGGAACAAATCCACATCGGACCATTAATGAGCCGGTTAGAGGACACGATCTTGCATTGCGATATATGTTTGTGCTGAATTGGGATAGCCTACATGATTGTGCGTTCAGAAACTCTCGCTCTTCTTCTCTCCATCAAACATTGTAATTCACCGACGCACCACCTGCGTCGCCAGTTCCCCCTGTGTTCAAAAAGGGTGTAAAAACCCGTCTAAATCGGTACGCCAAGTTGAAAGGTGTCCTACAAAAGCGCGTAGAAAGGCGACTAAATATCCGCCCTTTTTGCTTGATAGATCGCGCTGTGGGGGGGGGGGGGGGGAGAGGGCGTACGCCTGAAATCGCGGAAAAGACCGTGTAAAAGAAGGCGTACCTCAATGATAAATGAGGCCCCAGCTGTAGCAACAACAACAACAACAACAACAACAACAGTCATTTAGGTTAAACAAATGAGTAAAGATCAAAATCATTACAAATACCATGACTTGAATAAATAAAGAAATCTAAGGGAAGGAATGAAAAGAGAGCAAATAGAGTTAAGACCTGAGATACACGCTCTCCCTCTCTCTCCCTCCCTTTCTATCTCCCTCCTTCCCTCTCTCTCTCCCTCCTTCCCTCTCTATCTCCCTCCCTCTCTCTCTCTCCCTCTCTTTCTCTCCCTCTCTATCTCCCTCCTTCCCTCTCTCTCTCCCTCCTTCCCTCTCTCTCTCCCTCCCTCTCTCTCTCTCCCTCTCTTTCTCTCCCTCTCTCTCCCTCTCTCTCTCCCTCTCTCTCCCCCTCTCTCTCCCTCCCTCTCCCTCTCCCTCTCTCTCTATTTATCTCTGTCTCTCTCTCGCTGTCTCTCCTCACCTGTTTCTCTCTCTCTCTCCTAAAGTATCAGCCATACTATAACCCATACAGCAGCTGAACAGCGCCCCCTGCTGTCTGTCCAATGACCTTCTATAGGGGAGAGCAGAGGAGAGGAGGGGGGGGGGGAGAGAAGATGACCGGGGACAGGAGAGGAGAAGAGAGGGGAGCAGAGGAGAGGAGAGGGGGAGAGGAGGGGAAGATGACTGGGGACAGGAGAGGAGAAGAGAGGGGAGCAGAGGAGAGGAGAGGGGGAGAGGAGGGGAAGATGACTGGGGACAGGAGAGGAGAAGAGACGGGAGCAGAGGAGAGGAGAGGGGGAGAGGGGGGGAGGAGGGGGAGAGGGGGAAGATGACTGGGGACAGGAGAGGAGAAGAGAGGGGAGCAGAGGAGAGGAGAGGGGGAGAGGGGGGAGGAGGGGGAAGATGACTGGGGACAGGAGAGGAGAAGAGAGGGGAGCAGAGGAAAGGAGAGGGGGAGAGGGAGGGGGGAAAGATGACTGGGGACAGGAGAGGAGAAGAGAGGGGAGCAGAGGAGAGGAGAGGGGGGGGATATTGAGAGTTCCTTGTGTAATACACTATGACTCAGTACTGTGGAGAGAGAGGGAGAGAGAGAGAGAGAGGGGGGGGGAGAAAAATAGAGAGAGTGTGGGAGAGAGACAGAGAGAGAGAGAGGGAGAGAGAGAGGGAGAGAGAGAGAGTTGTAACCATTATTCTGTTACCAAGATAACTCTTTGGTCCACAGCAACCAATGGAGATGGTGACAGTTAAGCCCCTTGTGTCCTAGGGCCTAGCCCTTGTGTCCTAGGTTCTATTCCTTGTGTCCTAGGGCCTATTCCTTGTGTCCTAGGGCCTAGTCCTTGGGTCCTAGGGCCTATTCCTTGTGTCCTAGGGCCTAGTCCTTGGGTCCTAGAGCCTAATCCTGATGTCCTAGGGCCTAGTCCTGGTGTTCTAGGGCCTAGTCCTTGTGTCCTAGGACCTAGTCCTTGTGTCCTAGGACCTATCTGTGAACAGTATTTCTTGGACCAGCTTTCCTTTGCACCAGGAAACTAAAGGCTAGACTTACTCAGCACCCAAACATGCTGAGAGGAGCAGAGTTGGACTCAATCACACCTCCCATCTGAGCATGGAAATGAACCTCACAGGCCACTATATTTAGCGCCCTCCCCCACCTTTTGAAATAGACTCCCTGAAAGCAATTTTCCAGTTCAATAAAGACAGATGTTGGAACCATGTTTAGGCTGAGTGCCATTTTTGCAGTTTGGACCCTGGGAAATTGCTTAGGCACCTTGGATTTGTCTCTTAAAACAGTATTTGCGGTGGAGGAAAGCTGGTTGATTAAAACACACATGCATGTGCACACATGTGTACACATGCATGTGCGCATATAACACAAGCACGCTCAAGGTGAGTCACCTGCCAAGGGGACTGTAGATGAAAAAATCTACCGGCCAAGTATATATTTTTGTCAGATAGCCTTCCCAAATCTAGTCACCAATTGGAAATTTTAGCTGCATTTGGCCAGTGGCAGGTGTTAATTTTCAGCCCTGCGCACACACACAAACACATTGACAAACACAACTCCTGGGTTAAAGAACTTGGAGAGAAACACCTGAACATAGCTCATCATAGTCATGTGTGAGCATATACAATAGATCACAGCTACGTCCTGTTGGGGGAGGGTGTGGTCAGGCCAGCCCAGTGGGATGTAACATCCTGGGCTTCACTGGACCACGTCCAGGGCGTTTCTACATCCCGTTGATGAACTAGCTATGGTCCCGAGGCATTTTGTGAGAACCACATTCTTCACTGGCTGGAAAACCAAGCAGAACATGCTGAACAACATTCTATCTCTAGCCTGGATTCTTTACGTTTTCTACTGTTCCACTGAGTGTTCTAAACAGTCTGTTTGTTCTATTGTGTTCTACAGTTCATATCTACTGAGTGTTCTACACTGTGATCTACTTAAGCAATTGACCACTCGAGGCAGTGGGTTACACAGGATTTTACCACAGCTACGGGGCGTTGTTAAAACCCCTGTAGCTGTGGTTAAATCCTGTGTAACCCACTGCCTCAAGTGGTCAATTGCTTTTCTACAACGTTACATCAGTGGCGGCTGGTGACTCAAAAAACTGAGGAGGACAGGAGGAAGAGAGGCGAACCGCCCATGGGCACCGGGGGGCACTTTCCCTCAGTCAGTTATTATTTGAAATATCAGCTTTAAAGTGGATTTACAGTCAATTTTAGCATATGAAAAACTGAATAACACTTTCTTTGACTACATGCAGCATTTATTTATCATATTCATGATCAAATGTTACAAAACAACAATAAAACATTGTAAGCAATAGTTGTTGTAATGGATTGTACTCTTCTCTAAAAAGAGAAAATAATTGATATTGGTGAGGTGCTGGAGAGGTTAGGTGATATATGGAAAATGTTTTTGATTAGGGGACACTGAGGTGTGCTGGCTCTCAAACAGTTTGTTGGCAAATGGATTTGACAACTGGACAATGGAATACGTTGCACAGCAAATGCAGTATCCAACAGTTCGCTCATGGCTAGCTAGCAATGGTACAACTATGGGATTAGTACTATCTTATTTGGGTTGCTGTCAAAGCTGCCACTCTTATGTTGCTATAGCTACAATTATCAGAACAATATGAACATTCAGTTGAAAGTTTTCCATCCACCCATCCATCACTGGATGAGGATAAGCACCGCAAAGCAATCAATTCTCACGCAAGCAGGAGCCAGGCTGTGGATTTCTCCGATTCGATGTTGCGACCCAGTCTCTAGAAATGTTTTGGACGAGTTGCCGACAGTTTGCGCCTCCAGCCAATCTGCGCGCCTGCCTATGCCGTAGCCTGATGCGCACCTCGTAGCTAACGTTACCGGCTATAGCCAGCCAGTGGAACTGTCGTGTTCAGACGGCTCTAGCTCAAAAAGTATTTGTCAGCTTAGATATTTAGATGGCTAGAATCAAGACAAATAGACGAACAGTTTGATGTATAATATGTCCCATAATACTTTCGGATGTATTATATTATGGAGCTACGAACACACAAAAAGTCTCCAATGGCTCAGGGAAGAGAAACACAGACATGCGCCGACTCAATCGGCCTTCACTGTGGTAAATCTGGAATGTGATTGGACTAACAAAATGTCAATATCTGAATCCTGTTCAGACAGGGCCGGAGTAGTACTGTCCTCCCTTGCGGTAATTTTTCAGCGTTTTGGCCAATCACAAATTAGCAATAAAAATGCATTACATTGATTTAAGAGAAAAGAACCCGCCCTAAGGGAGGCTAGCCTCCCTTCAATAGAATTCTATGGGTCCTCCAGCTGCATGTTATAGATGTCACTGTTGGAGCTTTAGAATTTTAATAATGGGTTTTTATCCATAGGGAAAACCTGCTTTATGAACAAAACTGAGATAATATTAATTATGAATAAATAAATTCATATATTTATATTTTAATCCCTCTCTTCTCTCCAAAAACTGAGGAGGACTGTCCTCCCCTGCCTCAATGAGCCTGGGTTACATATTCACAAAAAACACACAGTAGTAACATTCAATCATTTATTTAGCGATCATTCTTATCATTTTAGTATTTACAAAATCTTCCGCGATAGGTTATAGTTCGGAATTAAATGGTTGCCAGGCAACATATAGGCTATCTCGCCTATTTGGGTTGGCCTTGTTCACATAAATCATAAGTACGGTGGCCGACGCGTGCAAATCACAACGGCAAATCCGGAACACAACGGCAAGTTAAAAAAACACAACCGCAAAGTTCAAACACAACAACAAAGTTAAAAAAAACACAACAGCAAGTCAGAAAACACAACTGCAAGTCGGAAACACAAATGCAATACAGAATACACAACAGCAAGAGAGAAAACACAATCGCAAATTGGAAACCACGATTGCAACTCCCAAAAACACAACGACAATAACCAGAAATCACATTAGAAATGTGTCAACCGGAAAGGGATTTACTACTTGTTGAATCTGATTGGGCAGCTATAGCGTCAATAACAGTGGGACATGTGCGGGAACCGAATACTCGAATTAATTTGAAATGATAAGTTTAATGACTGGGTTTAAGAATGGAACTATTTTTCTCCCACATGCAGGAGCCTATCTTGCCTCCTGCAAGGCTGATCTTTCCTCCTGCCAGGCTGTTGTTATAAATAAGACGTTCTTAACTACTTGCCTGGATAAATAAAGGTTATTGATTGCTGATGAGGTAGCTAGCTAGCTCATTGATGTCATATCAAATATTGGACATTTTTATCTATATGACCTGCTTTAGGAGGCTATGGCCTCTAGTTTGCACAAAACACGATGCATAGCCAGGCTCTTGGCTAGTCTATGTGACACCTAGATGGCAATAATAGCGAAAATAATGAAGATATGTTTTGAGTATATCTGTGGTGGTGATAGGATAACATTCATATACAGAGAGAGGACGAGTAGTTGTTTTGTTGTATATTATTTCAATATATAACAGAGATCATTCTCTACAAAATAGATTACATCCTAATTCGTAGCATCATCATTCATTCATGCATTCTTGTCCTAGTGATTTTGACGTTAGCTGGTTGGCTGGAGGGCCGACTGCTTCATGTTGAAACGCAAAATGTCGCAGCCCAGCAAACACCCCAAGGAGGTTGGTTTGGTGCAAGCAGTAGCGCCAGTTGGGTGGAGTGCGCGGTTCACTGCACCCTGGTTACGCACCGTTCCTGTGACTACAGTCAAGTGAGCCGCACTTTTTTCTTCCACGGTCAAGTGAGCCGCACTTTTTTTTTCTAATTTCAGAAAAGAAAATGGGGTGCGCACCTATTACGGTACACAGTGAACCGGTTGCTGGAATGCAATTTTATATCGTCATTGCAGCTTTTCCTTAGAACTGACTCACACATTGGGACATCTATGTATATAATTTAGATATAATGTAGAATAAACAAATGTCTGTATTTCGGAAATTATGTAGGCTAGACACAGAACTAGGCTACTTCTCATGCACTCATGCACTGACGTCAATCTGATTCCTCCGAGCTGAGCCCCCCCCCTCCCTCCCTCTCTCTCTCTCTCTCTCTCTCTCTCTCTCTCCCATTGCTCGCCTTTCTCTTGCTCTCAGTCTCTCTGGCTAAGAATATTTAATACTCATGTAGTCAATATAATGTGAATTATACAAAACTCTTCACATGATGCATTTTGAATCAATCCTCATAAAGTATTAATGTACAAACATTTGAAGTGTGTTTTTCTCGTTCTTGACAAGTAATAAAAGGATAATTGTACGGTGTTCATTAGAGTCTATCATACATGCTTTCAGGACCTCTCCCTCTACTAAACTATGAAAAAATTTCATTTTGACGGTGTGGATTTTCAATAATCCCATCACAAAGTCCTACTGTAAGCACATTTTGACTGTTTTTCTGAATTTTGACAAGTTATTATAGGAGAAATATAATTTTGTTCATGGAAGTGTCTCATATCCCTGAGTTCAGGACCTCTCCCTCTATCATGTCATCCAAGAATATTAGACTTTTACAGTGTAGATTTTGAATAATCCCATCACAAAGTCGTACTGTAAGCACATTTTGACTTTTTCTGAAATTTGACAGGTTATTATAGGACAAATATAATTTTGTTCATGGGAGTGTCTCATATCCATGAGTTCAGGACCTCTCCCTCTATAAGGTCATGCAAGAATATTTGACTTTTACAGTGTAGAATTTGAATAATCCCATCACAAAACCCTACTGTAAGCACATTTTGACTGTTTTTCTGAACTTTGACAGGTTATTATAGGAGAAATATAATTTTCTTCATGGGAGTGTCTCATATCCCTGAGTTCAGGACCTCTCCCTCTATAAGGTCATGCAAGAATATTTGACTTTGACAGTGTAGATTTTTTAATAATCCCATCACAAAATCCTACTGTACACATTTTGACTGTTTTTCTGAACTTTGACAGGTGATTATAGGAGAAAAATAATTTTGTTCATGGGAGTGTCTCATATCCATGAGTTCAGGACCTCTCCCTCTATAAGGTCATGCAAGAATATTTGACTTTTACAGTGTAGATTTTCAATAATCCCATCACAAAATCCTACTGTAAACACATTTTGACTTTTCTGAACGTTGACAGATTATAGGAGAAATATAATTTTGTTCATGGGAGTGTCTCATATATATGAGTTCAGGACCTCTCCCTCTATCATGTCATGCAAGAATATTTGACTTTTACAGTGTAGATTTTGAATAATCCCATCACAAAATCCTACTGTATGCACATTTTGACTGTTTTTCTGAACTTTGACAGGTGATTATAGGAGAAATATAATTTTGTTCATGGGAGTGTCTCATATCCCTGAGTTCAGGACCTCTCCCTCTATAAATTCATGCAAGAATATTTGACTTTTACAGTGTAGATTTTGAATAACCCCATCACAAAGTCCTACTGTAAGCACATTTTGACTGTTTTTCTAAACTTTGACAGGTGATTATAGGAGAAAAATAATTTTGTTCATGGGAGTGTCTCATATCCATGAGTTCAGGACCTCTCCCTCTATAAGGTCATGCAACAATATTTGACTTTTACAGTGTAGATTTTGAATAATCCCATCACAAAATCCTACTGTATGCACATTTTGACTGTTTTTCTGAACTTTGACAGGTGATTATAGGAGAAAAATAATTTTGTTCATGGGAGTGTCTCATATCCCAGAGTTCAGGACCTCTCCCTCTATCATGTCATGCAAGAATATTAGAACTTTACAGTGTAGATTTTGAATAATCCCATCACAAAATCTTACTGTAAAAGTCTAATATCCCTGCATGACATGATAGAGGGAGAGGTCCTGAACTCATGGATATGAGACACTCCCATGAATAAAATTATATTTCTCATATAATCACCTGTCAATGTTCAGAAAAACAGTGAAAATGTGCTTACAGTAGGATTTTGTGATGGGATTATTCAAAATCTACACTGTAAAAGTCTAATATCCCTGCATGACATGATAGAGGGAGAGGTCCTGAACTCAGGGATATGAGACACTCCCATGAACAAAATTATTTTTCTCCTATAATCACCTGTCAAAATTCAGAAAAACCGTCAAAATGTGCTTACAGTAGGATTTTGTGATGGGATTATTGACCGTCAAAATAATAGTTTGGTAGAGGGAGAGGTCCTGAAAGCATGTATGAGAGACTCTAATGAACACCATATAATTATCCTTTTATTGCTTGTCAAGAACGAGAAAAATACACTGTACACAATGTTTGTACAGTAATACTTTGTGAGGAAATTATTCAAAATCCATCCTGTGAAGAGGTTTGGATAATTCACATTATATTGACTACATGAGCATTACATATTCTTAGCCAGAGAGAGACTGAGAGCAAGAGAAGAGAGACTGAGAGCAAGAGAAGAGAGAGAGAGAGAGAGAGAGAGAGAGAGAGAGAGAGAGAGAGAGAGAGCTGAGTCAGAATTGACGTCAAGTGCATGAGTGGGTGAGAAATAGGCTAGTTCTGCGTCTAGCCTACCTATTTTCCGAAATACATACATTTATTTATTCTACATTATATCTTAATTATATAAATTAATGTCCCAATGTGCGATTAGCAATATCAGTGTAAGAAAAAGAAGCAGCGACGATATAAATATCTAGTGCAGAAACCGTTTCACCGTTTTACCGTAATACTACTAATAGGTACGCACCCAGTTCTTGTTTTGAATTTAGAAAAAAAAAAAGTGCGGCTCACTTGACCGTGGAAGAAAAAAGTGCGGCTCACTTGACTGCAGTTTCCTGTGGGTGGGTGTCTCTCTCAGTGGCACGGCGGCGGACCAGTATCCAGTGCGCATATTGAGAGATACGGGAGCAGCCCAGTCTTTTATACTCTCTGATATTCTGCCTTTCTCTGAAAAGTCTTCCACTGGTTCTAGTGAATTGGTGCAGGACATCGAAATGAGCTATGTGTCGGTGCCTCTCCATCTGGTGCACTTCAGTTGTGATAGCCAGTGGAGTGTAAGGTGGCCGTGCGTCCGTCTTTTCCAATAGATGTAAATGTTCTTGCTCGGTAACGATATTGCTGGTGGCAGGGTTATGCCTATGCTGGAGGTTTTGAAACATATCCCTCTGTTCTACAGCCTGATGTGTTGGCCCAGAGCTAGGTTTCCTGAAGTGTTCCCTGTGTGCGCATGTAGTCTACCCGTGAGCAGGACTGAGTGAGGTAGTTGACTTGGTTGATACCGTGTTCGCGACTGAGTTGTCTGAGTCATCAACTGCCCCAGTTCCATCTATGCCCACTTCGCCTACCGCTGACAGTTACAGGCTACGTCCGGATATGATTTGGAAAGATGTTCCTGTAGCCTACAGTAGGGGTAGAATGTTGAAATTTGTAGGCTATATATACAAATTTGTACAGGGGCCAGTCTTATTATGAATCAATTCTAGGCTAGTTCGTATGGTAACGTTATTTCAAATCACCACATGACAACCACACAAGAGTCATCAGATATCCGTGCGCGTAATAATGACCGACATCACAATGGCTATATAATTCTATATAAGTAGGCTAATTCCACAAAGTTGAATATTGTTTCAGAGTTAACTTCACATTGACGGACAACCGCATCCTTATACAACACGATTAATCAGCAATTCATATTTGAAGACTATTTGAAGATATTTGAAGACTTTTAAATATAATACCACCTGTAAGTGGTAAGTACATTTTATTTCTAAACCATGTGCTGTACAATAGGAAAATTTAAGAAAATAGGAGTAAAGGAACAATATAAAACATTACTGTACAGAAAAAACTATACAGAAGGCAAACACACTACAAAACAAAAGTGTTTACGGACCAGACATGTAATGAGGACGCAGTGGGGAACAGAAGCTGTGGCGCGCAGAAAATAATTGTTTCTTGCACTCTGTCTCAACAGAGCCCCTATGGATTCTAAATATATGGATAATAAATCCATGGGTGAGGCCTCTCCTTCAAACGGTTCCAACTTGCAGGAGGTAACCTAACACTATATAACATCATCTTACAAAAATTATATATATATATATATATATAGGCTATATATATATTCCAGTTGATCCATTGACGCAGTTTTGTCATCATTGAACCTGTCTTGCAGAAAAAGCCGATTGAGCTCGTGAATGGCCAGAAACAGGGTGACCATAAGCCCATTGAGGAGGTCATCAAGGAGGACATTGTGGCCCCCAAGCCCATTGATGAGGTCATTGAGACCCCCATTGGCATTGAGGAGGCCAGTGAGGCCCCCGAGGACATTGACAAGATCTTTGAGGTCATTAAGGAGGCCTTCAAAGAGGTTGAGGAGTTCATGGAGGAGGTAAATGAAAACCCCAAGGTCCTTGAGGAGGTCATTGAGGCCCCCAGGGTCATTATGGAGTACATTGAGGCCATCTGGAACATCATGGACGCTATTGAAGCCCCCACCGTCATCGAGGATGTCATCAAGGAGGCCATTGAGATCCCCAAGACCATTGAGGAGGTCATCAAGGAGGACATTGTGGCCCCCAAGCCCATTGAGGAGGTCATTGTGGCCATTGAGGTACCAAAGGTCATCGTGGAGGCCATCAAGGAGGCCATGGAGATCTCCAAGGCCATTGAGGAGGCCATCAAGGAGGCCATTGAGGAGGCCATCAAGGAGGCCATTGCGGTCCAGCAGTCAGCAGGTTAGACATTTTGGGTGTTAGGGCATCTATTTCTATATATCATAATATGATCTATATTTCATATCAAACAATTTTTCTTCTCTCTTCTCTACACAATACTCAATTTAGAGATCATTTTTGCAGAGGAAGTGAACAACAAGAAAAATATGATGAAGAAGAAGAAGAAGAAGGGGGTTCGTAAATTCTTCAGCGGCCTCTGGAAGATCATGACCTGCTCCTCACAGATCCCAAAAGATGACTGAAGTTGACTGAGAGCAGCACCAGCAACCCCCCCCTCAAACAATAACCATTCAATCCTTCCAACCAGACCCCAACCACCCATGCAATCCATTCAATCCCCCTGCACAATCCTTATGCCTATCCAAACCTCCTCCACTATATCAATATACTCCATAAATATATATATATAAATCAATAAATATGTAAATCAATAATAAGTCATTGTTCTTTTTTCCAGATGTCAATGCCATTTTATTTATATAGCACTATTCGTAAAAAGAGACAGATAAAAACATAAATCATACCAACACAGTGAGAACAGATTTAAAAGAAACTATAAAAGTAAAAGCATTTTAGGATAGTGTAAAATAGAATAAAAACTATAAAACAGAATTCAAATTAAGAGCACAAAGATATTAAAACAAGTAAAACTATGTGGTAAAAGCAATGTTAAAAAGTTGTGTTTTAAGATCTTGCTTAAAAATTACCTGCCTCTTAGTCCTGGCTCTAGGGACCATTAAAAGCTCAGTGTCAGAGGACCTGAGGGACCTACTGGGTGTATATCTTAAAGCATATCTGGTATGTATTTAGGTGCTTGATTATGTAATGACTTATAGACTAATAAAATAATTTTAAAATCTAAAACTGACAAGTAACAAGTGCAGTGTGTGCCCTCCTGGTCTTAGTGAGGACATGTGCTGCAGCATTTTGTACTATTTGGAGTTGGCTAATAGCTTTCCCCTCACATCGCCACGGTGCGCTCTGTCCTCCTCTAGGGGAAAGGACAGGGCGGTGTGCGCTTCAGGCTCACGGGACAAGAGCATCAGACCCTAGGGGGTCAAAGGGCACACTCTGCTGACGGGGCGGGCCTCATGCATTCCCACCGGGGCACGGTGAGGCGCCTGGCGGCCCCCTGCTGGCGTCCGACTCCTCCGACCGCACGGCGAGGCTGTGGGACCTGGGGAGCGGAGGGGCTGGGAGGGGCCTGACCAGCGCTGCCTGTCCTACTAGGCTGTCGTGCTGCTCGCCGGCGTCCCCAACAAGGTCAGCGTCTTCGGCTCCAGAGGTGAGTGGGGCCGTCACTCGTCACCAGGCTCCGCGGCATCTTGTCAGTTGAGACGCCATTTTAACCTGTGGTGGTCTGGCAAAAACAGCCACAAAATACAAAGAGTATGAATAGGGATGCAAAATTCTGGGAATACTCACACACTTCCCACAGGGATTAACAGGAATGTATGGGAATTAATCAAATACAAATAGTATGAAGACATCACGCAATGTTACTTGGTGAGTCAGACATATGCTATCGGCTGTCCCTGATTGATGATGTCACACAGTGGCAGAACCCCTGGTGGAGCGTCTCCATCTCCATAGTGAGGCTGTGCTGTGCCTGGCTGAGGACGACAACTACATCATCTCCGGCAGCCAAGACCACACCGTGACCACAGCCGAAGGGCAGGAACGCCACTCCAGAAACTCCAGGTACACGCAAACACACACACACACCACACACACACACTCCGAGGTGACAGTTAGTGAGTGGGATGTGCATCCGTATGTCTGTCTATGCTGATTGGATGGATTTCACACTCGCGGCACCACAAGTCAGGTCAAGTCATCTTCTCTTCTTACAGGTGCACCTACTGTACCTTGCCGGCCCCCGAGGACGCTGTGCAAACCGGGCTAGCGTCAATGGAGTGAGTCTCTTTCTTCTTTCAGTCTAAAAGACACTCAAATATTTAGGACATTTTATTGGCCTCACCTCTCTCCCTCTTCCTCATTCTGATGCTCTTTGTCTCTCTCTCCCAGATGAACGTGAGAGCAGGACGCCTGGCCGCGGCCTCGGGGGACCGTGTCGAGGCGTGGGGAGCCCCGAGAATTGGAGGGGTCGTCAACAAGGGACCCACGCTCACCTGAATCCACGCCACTGTCCAACAAGAGAACCCTTGTTGAAAGATACAACACAACCCCTCAGAGCAGAGAGAAGCAGGCCCAGCTACCCCTCTGTCCATCCATCCCTCCATCCATCCCGCCATTCATCCCTCCCTCCATCCGTCCACTCTGTTCGTCCGTCTGTGCTGTAAGAGAATACCCAGGCCGCTGCAAATCCACCACCATCAATTCAGTTGACTGAAGCTATGGCCACCTGTTCACTGGGGCCGGGTTGAGACTAGGTCTTATTCCTGCAGAGGACAGAACAGGGTTGGGACCAGGTTTAAGGTTGGGGAGACAGGTTCAAATCACTACATTCTAGTGGCCTTAAACCTACACCTATTTTACAGCCTAACCGACATCCTCTTACTCAGAGCTAGCGGCATGGACGTCGTCTGCAGCCATGGGATCTAGTCTCGTTCGGTCAGAGCAGAGCCTGCTTGTGTAACAGCCAGTAGCATGTTATGGTCTTGCTCTGCGCGCCACAGCTTCTGTTCCCCACTGCCTCCTCATTACATGTCTGGTCCGTAAACACTTTTGTTTTGTAGTGTGTTTGCCTTCTGTAGTTTTTGTATGTTTTATATTGTTCCTTTACTCCTATTTTCTTAAATGTTCCTATTGTACAGCACATGGTTTATAAATAAAATGTACTTACCACTTACAGGTGTGTTCTTCATCTTATATACGTATATTTGGCCCTCATGGGGTAGCCAGACATGAAGCACACCTGCAGACACCCAGGACAAGAACCAAAAGATACAGGATGTCTCCCATCCCCTCCCTGACAAGAATCTTGAATGACCATTTTAAATATTGAATGTTTGTTCTATTGGTAATTTGAGTTAGCCTAGGTTTAATGTAAATATCCTTGTAAAATACTCATGCATTTCAGTTTTTAACTGCCATACAAGTGTCAAATAAAAAACTTGAACTTGAAACTTGAACTTGATGTCCACCTGGGGTCAATCTCCTCTGCTCTCCTCCGCTCCTGTCCTCCTTTGGTCTTTGGGGCAGTACAGTTAGGATCAGACCGGTGGCTGAAAGGTTGCTGGTTCAAATCCTGAGCTGGGCCACTTGAAAAGATGGGAACTTAATCGGTGTCTCAAGGGCTGTTGGGTGAGTTCCTATCAATAATTGACTAACATTGTGCCTGCTAATGGTGACATTGCGAAGATTAGAGGGGAAAGAAAACAGCCTTGGTGGGAGCCTGTACTGATGGTAGTCTCTCTCCAGACTCAAATATTACATTGAATTGCTGCGCTCTGCATACTACATAATAGAGTCTGTGCCACTTCGCCACCCAAGCAGGTATTCTGTTGGCATATCGATGGGTCAAAATTGAAAGAGTGACAGGTCATAGCAGCAAATGAGAGACACTAGCCCAGGTTAGGGAATATCTATGGGTGGGAACGCCTGATTGCGAAAGTCGTTACTGACTGGTGTCGCCGGGATTCCGGCGCTACCAATGAATTGCCAGGATTTGAACACCAGATTTTTGCATGAAGTGTCCCAGTACCATAGAGAGATCTGCAGCATGCAGTAACATGGTTTTGGTCTTGAGACTATGGTCAGAGATGTCAGAGATGTGCTTGCCCAGTTTCACGTGCTGCTTCCTGTCAGACAGGAAGTCTGTGGTCTACCTGCAGGTGGGGTCAGGTAAGCGCATGCTCCAGAGTGAACGGGAAGATGGTGTTGAAAGCAGAGCTGAAGTCCATCAACCAGCTGGAGAATGAAGTGAAGGGCCATGTTTACTGCATCATCCACTTACCTGTTGGCTCTGTAGGCGGACTGCAGGGGGTCCAGGAGAGGGTCTGTGATGCATTTGAGAGGCTGCAGAACAAGGCCCTTAAAAACCTTCATTGCTACAGTGGTCAGGGTGATGGGTCTATAGTCGTCCTTGCTTTCTTGGGGACAGGGATGATGATGGAGCTCTTGAAGCAGGCTAGTACTTGGCATGTCATAGTGAGTTTGTTTGCTTCCTTCCTTCATTCATCTACCCTGGCATTCCCCTTCCCCTTACTTTTTTTGACCTCTCGTCCGTCCATCACGTCAAACAGCTAGTAGAACTGGATGGGCCAGCTGACCGCACACACGCGCACACACACACGCGCAAACACGAGCTGCAAGCTAGCCTCCCATAAAGGTCTCTCTCAAGGACATCTGCGACCAATGTTAGCTAGCCCAGTTCGCCATGCACTAGCCTACTTTGCGTGTTGGCTACCGGGTTGCGAGATTACTTTTCGCAGTTTAGCAAGAACACCATAGAGGTGAGGGTCAGGTAGGGTTAGGGTCTTAACCCTAAACTCAATGGTGTTATCGCTAAACTGCGAAACGCGTAGACACTCCCGGGTTACATTTGGCTGTGGCTATTGGCCTATTTGTAAATATCATGTTGCATAACAGCATTCCTAGCGGACATAAGGGGAAAGTTCATTTTCTTAACCCTATCTAGAAGCGCACCATGAACATTTTGCAACAGGACAGCATGGATTCGGAGTCGGAATATGATTTCAAAGATCTAATCAAAATAATGCCCTATTATGCTTGACATGTTTGTTAATGCTTATTCCCTTAAATAGGAACACATAAGCTGAACGTAGGCTGCAGCATCACGTTGATAAATTGGCAAACATGTAAGTTACAGGCTACGTCCGGATATGATTTGGAAAGATGTTCCTGTAGCCTACAGTAGGGGTAGAATGTTGAAATTTGTAGGCTATATATACAAATTTGTATATATACAGGGGCCAGTCTTATTATGAATCAATTCTAGGCTAGTTCGTATGGTAACGTTATTTCAAATCACCACATGACAACCACACAAGAGTCATCAGATATCCGTGCGCGTAATAATGACCGACATCACAATGGCTATATAATTCTATATAAGTAGGCTAATTCCACAAAGTTGAATATTGTTTCAGAGTTAACTTCACATTGACGGACAACCGCATCCTTATACAACACGATTAATCAGCAATTCATATTTGAAGACTATTTGAAGATATTTGAAGACTTTTAAATATAATACCACCTGTAAGTGGTAAGTACATTTTATTTCTAAACCATGTGCTGTACAATAGGAAAATTTAAGAAAATAGGAGTAAAGGAACAATATAAAACATTACTGTACAGAAAAAACTATACAGAAGGCAAACACACTACAAAACAAAAGTGTTTACGGACCAGACATGTAATGAGGACGCAGTGGGGAACAGAAGCTGTGGCGCGCAGAAAATAATTGTTTCTTGCACTCTGTCCAACAGAGCCCCTATGGATTCTAAATATATGGATAATAAATCCATGGGTGAGGCCTCTCCTTCAAACGGTTCCAACTTGCAGGAGGTAACCTAACACTATGTAACATCATCTTACAAAAATTATATATAGGCTATATATATATAGGCTATATATATATTCCAGTTGATCCATTGACGCAGTTTTGTCATCATTGAACCTGTCTTGCAGAAAAAGCCGATTGAGCTCGTGAATGGCCAGAAACAGGGTGACCATAAGCCCATTGAGGAGGTCATCAAGGAGGACATTGTGGCCCCCAAGCCCATTGATGAGGTCATTGAGACCCCCATTGGCATTGAGGAGGCCAGTGAGGCCCCCGAGGACATTGACAAGATCTTTGAGGTCATTAAGGAGGCCTTCAAAGAGGTTGAGGAGTTCATGGAGGAGGTAAATGAAAACCCCAAGGTCCTTGAGGAGGTCATTGAGGCCCCCAGGGTCATTATGGAGTACATTGAGGCCATCTGGAACATCATGGACGCTATTGAAGCCCCCACCGTCATCGAGGATGTCATCAAGGAGGCCATTGAGATCCCCAAGACCATTGAGGAGGTCATCAAGGAGGACATTGTGGCCCCCAAGCCCATTGAGGAGGTCATTGTGGCCATTGAGGTACCAAAGGTCATCGTGGAGGCCATCAAGGAGGCCATGGAGATCTCCAAGGCCATTGAGGAGGCCATCAAGGAGGCCATTGAGGAGGCCATCAAGGAGGCCATTGCGGTCCAGCAGTCAGCAGGTTAGACATTTTGGGTGTTAGGGCATCTATTTCTATATATCATAATATGATCTATATTTCATATCAAACAATTTTCCTTCTCTCTTCTCTACACAATACTCAATTTAGAGATCATTTTTGCAGAGGAAGTGAACAACAAGAAAAATATGATGAAGAAGAAGAAGAAGAAGGGGGTTCGTAAATTCTTCAGCGGCCTCTGGAAGATCATGACCTGCTCCTCACAGATCCCAAAAGATGACTGAAGTTGACTGAGAGCAGCACCAGCAACCCCCCCTCAAACAATAACCATTCAATCCTTCCAACCAGACCCCAACCACCCATGCAATCCATTCAATCCCCCTGCACAATCCTTATGCCTATCCAAACCTCCTCCACTATATCAATATACTCCATAAATATATATATATAAATCAATAAATATGTAAATCAATAATAAGTCATTGTTCTTTTTTCCAGATGTCAATGCCATTTTATTTATATAGCACTATTCGTAAAAAGAGACAGATAAAAACATAAATCATACCAACACAGTGAGAACAGATTTAAAAGAAACTATAAAAGTAAAAGCATTTTAGGATAGTGTAAAATAGAATAAAAACTATAAAACAGAATTCAAATTAAGAGCACAAAGATATTAAAACAAGTAAAACTATGTGGTAAAAGCAATGTTAAAAAGTTGTGTTTTAAGATCTTGCTTAAAAATTACCTGCCTCTTAGTCCTGGCTCTAGGGACCATTAAAAGCTCAGTGTCAGAGGACCTGAGGGACCTACTGGGTGTATATCTTAAAGCATATCTGGTATGTATTTAGGTGCTTGATTATGTAATGACTTATAGACTAATAAAATAATCTTAAAATCTAAAACTGACAAGTAACAAGTGCAGTGTGTGCCCTCCTGGTCTTAGTGAGGACATGTGCTGCAGCATTTTGTACTATTTGGAGTTGGCTAATAGCTTTCCCCTCACATCGCCACGGTGCGCTCTGTCCTCCTCTAGGGGAAAGGACAGGGCGGTGTGCGCTTCAGGCTCACGGGACAAGAGCATCAGACCCTAGGGGGTCAAAGGGCACACTCTGCTGACGGGGCGGGCCTCATGCATTCCCACCGGGGCACGGTGAGGCGCCTGGCGGCCCCCTGCTGGCGTCCGACTCCTCCGACCGCACGGCGAGGCTGTGGGACCTGGGGAGCGGAGGGGCTGGGAGGGGCCTGACCAGCGCTGCCTGTCCTACTAGGCTGACGTGCTGCTCGCCGGCGTCCCCAACAAGGTCAGCGTCTTCGGCTCCAGAGGTGAGTGGGGCCGTCACTCGTCACCAGGCTCCGCGGCATCTTGTTAGTTGAGACGCCATTTTAACCTGTGGTGGTCTGGCAAAAACAGCCACAAAATACAAAGAGTATGAATAGGGATGCAAAATTCTGGGAATACTCACACACTTCCCACAGGGATTAACAGGAATGTATGGGAATTAATCAAATACAAATAGTATGAAGACATCACGCAATGTTACTTGGTGAGTCAGACATATGCTATCGGCTGTCCCTGATTGATGATGTCACACAGTGGCAGAACCCCTGGTGGAGCGTCTCCATCTCCATAGTGAGGCTGTGCTGTGCCTGGCTGAGGACGACAACTACATCATCTCCGGCAGCCAAGACCACACCGTGACCACAGCCGAAGGGCAGGAACGCCACTCCAGAAACTCCAGGTACACGCAAACACACACACACACCACACACACACACTCCGAGGTGACAGTTAGTGAGCGGGATGTGCATCCGTATGTCTGTCTATGCTGATTGGATGGATTTCACACTCGCGGCACCACAAGTCAGGTCAAGTCATCTTCTCTTCTTACAGGTGCACCTACTGTACCTTGCCGGCCCCCGAGGACGCTGTGCAAACCGGGCTAGCGTCAATGGAGTGAGTCTCTTTCTTCTTTCAGTCTAAAAGACACTCAAATATTTAGGACATTTTATTGGCCTCACCTCTCTCCCTCATTCTGATGCTCTTTGTCTCTCTCTCCCAGGTGAACGTGAGAGCAGGACGCCTGGCGGCGGCCTCGGGGGACCGTGTCGAGGCGTGGGGAGCCCCGAGAATTGGAGGGGTCGTCAACAAGGGACCCACGCTCACCTGAATCCACGCCACTGTCCAACAAGAGAACCCTTGTTGAAAGATACAACACAACCCCTCAGAGCAGAGAGAAGCAGGCCCAGCTACCCCTCTGTCCATCCATCCCTCCATCCATCCCGCCATTCATCCCTCCCTCCATCCGTCCACTCTGTTCGTCCGTCTGTGCTGTAAGAGAATACCCAGGCCGCTGCAAATCCACCACCATCAATTCAGTTGACTGAAGCTATGGCCACCTGTTCACTGGGGCCGGGTTGAGACTAGGTCTTATTCCTGCAGAGGACAGAACAGGGTTGGGACCAGGTTTAAGGTTGGGGAGACAGGTTCAAATCACTACATTCTAGTGGCCTTAAACCAACACCTATTTTACAGCCTAACCAACATCCTCTTACTCAGAGCTAGCGGCATGGACGTCATCTGCAGCCATGGGATCTAGTCTCGTTCGGTCAGAGCAGAGCCTGCTTGTGTAACAGCCAGTAGCATGTTATGGTCTTGCTCTGCGCGCCACAGCTTCTGTTCCCCACTGCCTCCTCATTACATGTCTGGTCCGTAAACACTTTTGTTTTGTAGTGTGTTTGCCTTCTGTAGTTTTTGTATGTTTTATATTGTTCCTTTACTCCTATTTTCTTAAATGTTCCTATTGTACAGCACATGGTTTATAAATAAAATGTACTTACCACTTACAGGTGTGTTCTTCATCTTATATACGTATATTTGGCCCTCATGGGGTAGCCAGCGGATGCTTATCTGAATCATACAAGAGATGAGTTATTGGTTGGCTGAACTAGACGGGAGTGCTCAGGACGATCATGACTGACAGCTCAGCCGGTCACACAAGATGTCATACTCTGGCTACCAGGACGCTCTCCAAACTCTCTCCAAACCCTCTCTCTCCCCACCCTCCATGAGAGAAGAAAGTTACTCTGTAGGGACTTTGCACTGAGCCTCCTGAACTCCCCCTTCAAGAACTGGCTCCACCCCCTTCAGAGCCCAGGTGTCCGGTCGGCACACCAGACATGAAGCACACCTGCAGACACCCAGGACAAGAACCAAAAGATACAGGATGTCTCCCATCCCCTCCCTGACAAGAATCTTGAATGACCATTTTAAATATTGAATGTTTGTTCTATTGGTAATTTGAGTTAGCCTAGGTTTAATGTAAATATTCTTGTAAAATACTCATGCATTTCAGTTTTTAACTGCCATACAAGTGTCAAATAAAAAACTTGAACTTGAAACTTGAACTTGATGTCCACCTGGGGTCAATCTCCTCTGCTCTCCTCCGCTCCTGTCCTCCTTTGGTCTTTGGGGCAGTACAGTTAGGATCAGACCGGTGGCTGAAAGGTTGCTGGTTCAAATCCTGAGCTGGGCCACTTGAAAAGATGGGAACTTAATCGGTGTCTCAAGGGCTGTTGGGTGAGTTCCTATCAATAATTGACTAACATTGTGCCTGCTAATGGTGACATTGCGAAGATTAGA
The DNA here is from genome assembly GCF_949987555.1 of Borostomias antarcticus. Lineage (NCBI taxonomy): Eukaryota > Metazoa > Chordata > Actinopteri > Stomiiformes > Stomiidae > Borostomias > Borostomias antarcticus. The sequence goes on along the minus strand of NC_140245.1, from coordinate 11,150,666 downwards.
GGGGAAAGAAAACAGCCTTGGTGGGAGCCTGTACTGATGGTAGTCTCTCTCCAGACTCAAATATGACATTGAATTGCTGCGCTCTGCATACTACATAATAGAGTCTGTGCCACTTCGCCACCCAAGCAGGTATTCTGTTGGCATATCGATGGGTCAAAATTGAAAGAGTGACAGGTCATAGCAGCAAATGAGAGACACTAGCCCAGGTTAGGGAATATCTATGGGTGGGAACGCCTGATTGCGAAAGTCGTTACTGACTGGTGTCGCCGGGATTCCGGCGCTACCAATGAATTGCCAGGATTTGAACACCAGATTTTTGCATGAAGTGTCCCAGTACCATAGAGAAATCTGCAGCATGCAGTAACATGGTTTTGGTCTTGAGACTATGGAGTCAGAGATGTGCTTGCCCAGTTTCACGTGCTGCTTCCTGTCAGACAGGAAGTCTGTGGTCTACCTGCAGGTGGGGTCAGGTAAGCGCATGCTCCAGAGTGAACGGGAAGATGGTGTTGAAAGCAGAGCTGAAGTCCATCAACCAGCTGGAGAATGAAGTGAAGGGCCATGTTTACTGCATCATCCACTGACCTGTTGGCGGACTGCAGGGGGTCCAGGAGAGGGTCTGTGATGCATTTGAGAGGCTGCAGAACAAGGCACTTAAAAACCTTCATTGCTACAGTAGTCAGGGTGATGGGTCTATAGTCGTCCTTGCTTTCTTGGGGACAGGGATGATGATGGAGCTCTTGAAGCAGGCTAGTACTTGGCATGTCATAGTGAGTTTGTTTGCTTCCTTCCTTCATTCATCTACCCTGGCATTCCCCTTCCCCTTACTTTTTTTGACCTCTAGTCCGTCCTTCACGTCAAACAGCTAGTAGAACTGGATGGGCCAGCTGACCGCACACACGCGCACACACACGCAAACACGAGCTGCAAGCTAGCCTCCCATAAAGGTCTCTCTCAAGGACATCTGCGACCAATGTTAGCTAGCCCAGTTCGCCATGCACTAGCCTACTTTGCGTGTTGGCTACCGGGTTGCGAGATTACTTTTCGCAGTTTAGCAAGAACACCATAGAGGTTAGGGTGAGGGTCAGGTGTAGGGTTAGGGTCTTAACCCTAAACTCAATGGTGTTATCGCTAAACTGCGAAACGCGTAGACACTCCCGGGTTACATTTGGCTGTGGCTATTGGCCTATTTGTAAATATCATGTTGCATAACAGCATTCCTAGCGGACATAAGGGGAAAGTTCATTTTCTTAACCCTAGAAGCGCACCATGAACATTTTGCAACAGGACAGCATGGATTCGGAGTCGGAATAATAAAAATAATGCCCTATTATGCTTGACATGTTTGTTAATGCTTATTCCCTTAAATAGGAACACATAAGCTGAACGTAGGCTGCAGCATCACGTTGATAAATTGGCAAACATGTAAGTTACAGGCTACGTCCGGATATGATTTGGAAAGATGTTCCTGTAGCCTACAGTAGGGGTAGAATGTTGAAATTTGTAGGCTATATATACAAATTTGTATATATACAGGGGCCAGTCTTATTATGAATCAATTCTAGGCTAGTTCGTATGGTAACGTTATTTCAAATCACCACATGACAACCACACAAGAGTCATCAGATATCCGTGCGCGTAATAATGACCGAGATCACAATGGCTATATAATTCTATATAAGTAAGCTAATTCCACAAAGTTGAATATTGTTTCAGAGTTAACTTCACATTGACGGACAACCGCATCCTTATACAACACGATTAATCAGCAATTCATATTTGAAGACTATTTGAAGATATTTGAAGACTTTTAAATATAATACCACCTGTAAGTGGTAAGTACATTTTATTTCTAAACCATGTGCTGTACAATAGGAAAATTTAAGAAAATAGGAGTAAAGGAACAATATAAAACATTACTGTACAGAAAAAACTATACAGAAGGCAAACACACTACAAAACAAAAGTGTTTACGGACCAGACATGTAATGAGGACGCAGTGGGGAACAGAAGCTGTGGCGCGCAGAAAATAATTGTTTCTTGCACTCTGTCTCAACAGAGCCCCTATGGATTCTAAATATATGGATAATAAATCCATGGGTGAGGCCTCTCCTTCAAACAGTTCCAACTTGCAGGAGGTAACCTAACACTATGTAACATCATCTTACAAAAATTATATATATATATATATATATATATATATAGGCTATATATATATTCCAGTTGATCCATTGATGCAGTTTTGTCATCATTGAACCTGTCTTGCAGAAAAAGCCGATTGAGCTTGTGAATGGCCAGAAACAGGGTGACCATAAGCCCATTGAGGAGGTCATCAAGGAGGACATTGTGGCCCCCAAGCCCATTGATGAGGTCATTGAGACCCCCATTGGCATTGAGGAGGCCAGTGAGGCCCCCGAGGACATTGACAAGATCTTTGAGGTCATTAAGGAGGCCTTCAAAGAGGTTGAGGAGTTCATGGAGGAGGTAAATGAAAACCCCAAGGTCCTTGAGGAGGTCATTGAGGCCCCCAGGGTCATTATGGAGTACATTGAGGCCATCTGGAACATCATGGACGCTATTGAAGCCCCCACCGTCATCGAGGATGTCATCAAGGAGGCCATTGAGATCCCCAAGACCATTGAGGAGGTCATCAAGGAGGACATTGTGGCCCCCAAGCCCATTGAGGAGGTCATTGTGGCCATTGAGGTACCAAAGGTCATCGTGGAGGCCATCAAGGAGGCCATGGAGATCTCCAAGGCCATTGAGGAGGCCATCAAGGAGGCCATTGAGGAGGCCATCAAGGAGGCCATTGCGGTCCAGCAGTCAGCAGGTTAGACATTTTGGGTGTTAGGGCATCTATTTCTATATATCATAATATGATCTATATTTCATATCAAACAATTTTCCTTCTCTCTTCTCTACACAATACTCAATTTAGAGATCATTTTTGCAGAGGAAGTGAACAACAAGAAAAATATGATGAAGAAGAAGAAGAAGAAGGGGGTTCGTAAATTCTTCAGCGGCCTCTGGAAGATCATGACCTGCTCCTCACAGATCCCAAAGGATGACTGAAGTTGACTGAGAGCAGCACCAGCAACCCCCCCTCAAACAATAACCATTCAATCCTTCCAACCAGACCCCAACCACCCATGCAATCCATTCAATCCCCCTGCACAATCCTTATGCCTATCCAAACCTCCTCCACTATATCAATATACTCCATAAATATATATATATAAATTAATAAATTTGTAAATCAATAATAAGTCATTGTTCTTTTTTCCAGATGTCAATGCCATTTTATTTATATAGCACTATTCGTAAAAAGAGACAGATAAAAACATAAATCATACCAACACAGTGAGAACAGATTTAAAAGAAACTATAAAAGTAAAAGCATTTTAGGATAGTGTAAAATAGAATAAAAACTATAAAACAGAATTCAAATTAAGAGCACAAAGATATTAAAACAAGTAAAACTATGTGGTAAAAGCAATGTTAAAAAGTTGTGTTTTAAGATCTTGCTTAAAAATTACCTGCCTCTTAGTCCTGGCTCTAGGGACCATTAAAAGCTCAGTGTCAGAGGACCTGAGGGACCTACTGGGTGTATATCTTAAAGCATATCTGGTATGTATTTAGGTGCTTGATTATGTAATGACTTATAGACTAATAAAATAATCTTAAAATCTAAAACTGACAAGTAACAAGTGCAGTGTGTGCCCTCCTGGTCTTAGTGAGGACATGTGCTGCAGCATTTTGTACTATTTGGAGTTGGCTAATAGCTTTCCCCTCACATCGCCACGGTGCGCTCTGTCCTCCTCTAGGGGAAAGGACAGGGCGGTGTGCGCTTCAGGCTCACGGGACAAGAGCATCAGACCCTAGGGGGTCAAAGGGCACACTCTGCTGACGGGGCGGGCCTCATGCATTCCCACCGGGGCACGGTGAGGCGCCTGGCGGCCCCCTGCTGGCGTCCGACTCCTCCGACCGCACGGCGAGGCTGTGGGACCTGGGGAGCGGAGGGGCTGGGAGGGGCCTGACCAGCGCTGCCTGTCCTACTAGGCTGACGTGCTGCTCGCCGGCGTCCCCAACAAGGTCAGCGTCTTCGGCTCCAGAGGTGAGTGGGGCCGTCACTCGTCACCAGGCTCCGCGGCATCTTGTCAGTTGAGACGCCATTTTAACCTGTGGTGGTCTGGCAAAAACAGCCACAAAATACAAAGAGTATGAATAGGGATGCAAAATTCTGGGAATACTCACACACTTCCCACAGGGATTAACAGGAATGTATGGGAATTAATCAAATACAAATAGTATGAAGACATCACGCAATGTTACTTGGTGAGTCAGACATATGCTATCGGCTGTCCCTGATTGATGATGTCACACAGTGGCAGAACCCCTGGTGGAGCGTCTCCATCTCCATAGTGAGGCTGTGCTGTGCCTGGCTGAGGACGACAACTACATCATCTCCGGCAGCCAAGACCACACCGTGACCACAGCCGAAGGGCAGGAACGCCACTCCAGAAACTCCAGGTACACGCAAACACACACACACACCACACACACACACTCCGAGGTGACAGTTAGTGAGCGGGATGTGCATCCGTATGTCTGTCTATGCTGATTGGATGGATTTCACACTCGCGGCACCACAAGTCAGGTCAAGTCATCTTCTCTTCTTACAGGTGCACCTACTGTACCTTGCCGGCCCCCGAGGACGCTGTGCAAACCGGGCTAGCGTCAATGGAGTGAGTCTCTTTCTTCTTTCAGTCTAAAAGACACTCAAATATTTAGGACATTTTATTGGCCTCACCTCTCTCCCTCTTCCTCATTCTGATGCTCTTTGTCTCTCTCTCCCAGGTGAACATGAGAGCAGGACGCCTGGCCGCGGCCTCGGGGGACCGTGTCGAGGCGTGGGGAGCCCCGAGAATTGGAGGGGTCGTCAACAAGGGACCCACGCTCACCTGAATCCACGCCACTGTCCAACAAGAGAACCCTTGTTGAAAGATACAACACAACCCCTCAGAGCAGAGAGAAGCAGGCCCAGCTACCCCTCTGTCCATCCATCCCTCCATCCATCCCGCCATTCATCCCTCCCTCCATCCGTCCACTCTGTTCGTCCGTATGTGCTGTAAGAGAATACCCAGGCCGCTGCAAATCCACCACCATCAATTCAGTTGACTGAAGCTATGGCCACCTGTTCACTGGGGCCGGGTTGAGACTAGGTCTTATTCCTGCAGAGGACAGAACAGGGTTGGGACCAGGTTTAAGGTTGGGAAGACAGGTTCAAATCACTACATTCTAGTGGCCTTAAACCAACACCTATTTTACAGCCTAACCGACATCCTCTTACTCAGAGCTAGCGGCATGGACGTCGTCTGCAGCCATGGGATCTAGTCTTGTTCGGTCAGAGCAGAGCCTGCTTGTGTAACAGCCAGTAGCATGTTATGGTCTTGCTCTGCGCGCCACAGCTTCTGTTCCCCACTGCCTCCTCATTACATGTCTGGTCCGTAAACACTTTTGTTTTGTAGTGTGTTTGCCTTCTGTAGTTTTTGTATGTTTTATATTGTTCCTTTACTCCTATTTTCTTAAATGTTCCTATTGTACAGCACATGGTTTATAAATAAAATGTACTTACCACTTACAGGTGTGTTCTTCATCTTATATACGTATATTTGGCCCTCATGGGGTAGCCAGCGGATGCTTATCTGAATCATACAAGAGATGAGTTATTGGTTGGCTGAACTAGACGGGAGTGCTCAGGACGATCATGACTGACAGCTCAGCCGGTCACACAAGATGTCATACTCTGGCTACCAGGACGCTCTCCAAACTCTCTCCAAACGCTCTCCAAACCCTCTCTCTCCCCACCCTCCATGAGAGAAGAAAGTTACTCTGTAGGGACTTTGCACTGAGCCTCCTGAACTCCCCCTTCAAGAACTGGCTCCCCCCCCTTCAGAGCCCAGGTGTCCGGTCGGCACACCAGACATGAAGCACACCTGCAGACACCCAGGACAAGAACCAAAAGATACAGGATGTCTCCCATCCCCTCCCTGACAAGAATCTTGAATGACCATTTTAAATATTGAATGTTTGTTCTATTGGTAATTTGAGTTAGCCTAGGTTTAATGTAAATATTCTTGTAAAATACTCATGCATTTCAGTTTTTAACTGCCATACAAGTGTCAAATAAAAAACTTGAACTTGAAACTTGAACTTGATGTCCACCTGGGGTCAATCTCCTCTGCTCTCCTCCGCTCCTGTCCTCCCTTGGTCTTTGGGGCAGTACAGTTAGGATCAGACCGGTGGCTGAAAGGTTGCTGGTTCAAATCCTGAGCTGGGCCACTTGAAAAGATGGGAACTTAATCGGTGTCTCAAGGGCTGTTGGGTGAGTTCCTATCAATAATTGACTAACATTGTGCCTGCTAATGGTGACATTGCGAAGATTAGAGGGGAAAGAAAACAGCCTTGGTGGGAGCCTGTACTGATGGTAGTCTCTCTCCAGACTCAAATATTACATTGAATTGCTGCGCTCTGCATACTACATAATAGAGTCTGTGCCACTTCGCCACCCAAGCAGGTATTCTGTTGGCATATCGATGGGTCAAAATTGAAAGAGTGACAGGTCATAGCAGCAAATGAGAGACACTAGCCCAGGTTAGGGAATATCTATGGGTGGGAACGCCTGATTGCGAAAGTCGTTACTGACTGGTGTCGCCGGGATTCCGGCGCTACCAATGAATTGCCAGGATTTGAACACCAGATTTTTGCATGAAGTGTCCCAGTACCATAGAGAGATCTGCAGCATGCAGTAACATGGTTTTGGTCTTGAGACTATGGAGTCAGAGATGTGCTTGCCCAGTTTCACGTGCTGCTTCCTGTCAGACAGGAAGTCTGTGGTCTACCTGCAGGTGGGGTCAGGTAAGCGCATGCTCCAGAGTGAACGGGAAGATGGTGTTGAAAGCAGAGCTGAAGTCCATCAACCAGCTGGAGAATGAAGTGAAGGGCCATGTTTACTGCATCATCCACTGACCTGTTGGCTCTGTAGGCGGACTGCAGGGGGTCCAGGAGAGGGTCTGTGATGCATTTGAGAGGCTGCAGAACAAGGCACTTAAAAACCTTCATTGCTACAGTGGTCAGGGTGATGGGTCTATAGTCGTCCTTGCTTTCTTGGGGACAGGGATGATGATGGAGCTCTTGAAGCAGGCTAGTACTTGGCATGTCATAGTGAGTTTGTTTGCTTCCTTCCTTCATTCATCTACCCTGGCATTCCCCTTCCCCTTACTTTTTTTGACCTCTAGTCCGTCCTTCACGTCAAACAGCTAGTAGAACTGGATGGGCCAGCTGACCGCACACACGCGCACACACACGCAAACACGAGCTGCAAGCTAGCCTCCCATAAAGGTCTCTCTCAAGGACATCTGCGACCAATGTTAGCTAGCCCAGTTCGCCATGCACTAGCCTACTTTGCGTGTTGGCTACCGGGTTGCGAGATTACTTTTCGCAGTTTAGCAAGAACACCATAGAGGTGAGGGTCAGGTGTAGGGTTAGGGTCTTAACCCTAAACTCAATGGTGTTATCGCTAAACTGCGAAACGCGTAGACACTCCCGGGTTACATTTGGCTGTGGCTATTGGCCTATTTGTAAATATCATGTTGCATAACAGCATTCCTAGCGGACATAAGGGGAAAGTTCATTTTCTTAACCCTATCTAGAAGCGCACCATGAACATTTTGCAACAGGACAGCATGGATTCGGAGTCGGAATATGATTTCAAAGATCTAATCAAAATAATGCCCTATTATGCTTGACATGTTTGTTAATGCTTATTCCCTTAAATAGGAACACATAAGCTGAACGTAGGCTGCAGCATCACGTTGATAAATTGGCAAACATGTAAGTTACAGGCTACGTCCGGATATGATTTGGAAAGATGTTCCTAAGTGCTCGTAGTCAGAGCATGCTCCAGAGTAAAAAACCTTGTGTCCGAGCCTACCCAGCTACCTATGACACGCAGTAACCTGATTTCCTTACAGAGGACAGATGTTGAGTTGGCCAAGTGTTGGGAGGCTGCTCGGAATTTAGACATGGATGATGCTACGAATTAGGATGTAATCTATTTTGTAGATGATCTCTGTTGTATATTGAAATAATATATAACAAAACAACTACTCGTCCTCTCTCTGTATATGAATGTTATCCTATCACCACCACAGATATACTCAAAACATATCTTCATTATTTTCGCTATTATTGCCATCTAGGTGTCACATAGACTAGCCAAGAGCCTGGCTATATCGCAACGTCTGATCAGCTGTTTTGTGCAAACTACTTAGAGGCCACTAGCCTCCTAAAGCAGGTCACTAGCTATAGATAAAAATGTCCAATATTTGATATGACATCAATGAGCTAGCTAGCTGATCAGCAATCAATAACCTTTATTTATCCAGGCAAGTAGTTAAGAACTTCTTATTTATAACAACAGCCTGGCAGGAGGAAAGATAACAGCCTGGCAGGAGGCAAGATAGTGTTGTGGGTTTGTCTCTAGTTTCAGTGATCTCATTCGCTGTCATATAAAAGTTATATTGGGCTTAAGTGTCTCTAATACCAGTGTATATTTAGCTACGGCTAACGGTGATACCGTTGGATGAAAGGTCAGTCTAAGGGTCATAGAAGGTCAGAGGGGTCTCTCAATTGACCATGCAGTCAGCAGAAGAGCCGTCAACAGGGAACATTGCTCAATCCAGACATTGGATATAGGTCAGATCTAATCTTGACCTAGGTAATGTTTCATCACTGCTTCTGGCCATAATAAAGAATGGTCAGATGACAGCCTATATTAAGCGCCTCCACTGAACAGTATAAAAGTAAGGACCCACAAGACTGGAACGGTGCGCTTTACCTCGTAGCTCTGATGACTTAGGCTATCTCACGCTGGCTTTAGCTTAGCTTAGCATGTTAGCATGCTACATCCACCTGTTGTCAAACATCTGCTCATCTGTTCACAGGTATGTTACATTGTCTAATCCTGTTACGTAACTGTTGAACTAAGCTATGTGTGTCAAATCAATATTGAACCAATGCCCAAAGCTTGGATACTGTATGAATATTGATACATGCTTATAATGATGATTAAACAACAGAAAGATTATTCTCTTCTCAGCATTCATTGACCAGTAAGGTTAATCAAGGTTATCCAACATCAAAATGGCGTTGTCAGGCAAGGATTGTTAATATTATAAGCTATTATTACAACTGAAAAACTCTGATAGAGGCGCAGAAGAAGTATTTTACCTATGCAAACAGCGCGCACAATAACAATGTATAGGAGATCTGCTTTAAATGAGCCAAATCAAGAGTAAAAAGTATAAAATGCTTATTCAGTCAAAAGAACCTGTTATATGGAACTGATTGATTAAAGGGTCAATGTATGTTGAACGAGAAAAATGCCAGATTTAAGCTGTGTGAAAATTTGCATGAGTTTTAAGTGTGAAACAATTGTCACTGTAATTAACAGGATAACGATGCTTAAAAGATGTATGTTTGAGCACCAACCGCCAGTCAGTGCTATTTCCCAGAAATTCGATAGATTTGGAAATGAGTGAAGTAGGCTAGTTATAGATATTCCTTAGAAGTGAATGATATACAGACGCATTGTTAAGATCTAAGGGAAAGGACCGACCGCTGGCAGCTGGCCAGGACTGGCATAGTCGTTTTCCCTGCGCTGTAACCAAAAACAGTAAAAACAAGGGGTCCCAGAAAGCACAAGTGACTATCTCGATTGGATATGTTGATTATAATACTGCAGAGTTTAGACGTATCACCTTGGCAGAAAAGGGGAAAAATACACGATTCCAAGGGGACAAAAGGAATGTGTAAAAAGAAAGGGCCTGATTTCATGGTAAAACAGTCGAGAAGTCATTCGGTCGTAATTGTACCGGTACCGTTAGGGAGGGGGATTGGGCACCCCTGGACCTAGCGGTAAACAGACGGGGGCGGAACCGTGAGGTCCCGAGGACACGCTAAATCGGTATATAGTGCTGGGGAGAAGACTGAAGGCCCCCGTGTCTGATGAAGTATGAATTAACATACTGCTCTGGTACCGTCTAGTCAGCACTGTGTCGCTGTTAAGGGTGGTTGGCACGGTGTGGTACGTGGATGACAGTCCACACCTAAGCAGAGGGGCGTGATAGACGACCTCTGTGAATAGGCAAGGCTGGTGAAAACGGTCAAAGTTCTAATATCCATAGCCAAGTGGAATTAGGATCAGACCGTCGGTTCTGAGCTGGGTGACTAACAATCATTACAGTGTCCGGGATCGCTATCGACTGGGTCACCGGCCGGTCGGGTCGCAGATGGCAGTAAGACCACGAGATGGCCGCCGCGCTCGGCTCAATGTACAGTCAGGCCACTACAAGCCAAAAGCGAATGTGTTAGTAGGCAAGTAGTGCTTCTGTGATCGGTGGGCTTTGAAAAGAAGACACCGGGAAGCAGAAGGTTGAGTGCTCAATCTGGGGGAGCCCGGGCTGAGGCCTCAAAAGGGAAAGGGGTCTAGCCCAGGACTGCGCCCTGGGTGGGAGGTCCGAAAGACTCAAGCGACCTAATTTGATAATTTAACCACAAACTAACGGATACAAACACCAGAACAGGGATTTCGAAAACAAGTGACATTTGTGGTTACGCCAGATTCCAGGAAATGATTTGTAGTTGAAAGTGTCAGGAAATATACAGAAAAAGCGAGTGACGACTAAAGAATGATACAATAATGTCTGTCATAAAAATAACTGTGACAATGCTTAAAATGCTAAGCGCTACAGCTATGCTAATGTGCTGAAACTTACTCACTAAAAAAGCCAGCTGATCTGAGTGAAGTGCTATTATAACGCTTTTGGGAGATCAGGAGAGACAGGCTGGAGCAGAAATCCGCCGTGGGTGTGTGCGTCAGTTACACACAATTCTTAGGCACCAATAATCTATTAATAGCAACGGCCCCGGCTCAGGCGGGCGGGCTAGCCCCTACCTCTGCTCTCGCCCCCGCCCCTCTCTCTCACTGTCTCCCTCTGTCTCTCCCTCTCTTACAAAATTACTGTAACCCACAGGCTGGAGAAGAATATTGAATTGAGCCAAAACTATGATTAGTTAGTAAATTATGATATTAAACTATTGAAACTGCATTTTGAAATACCCTGAATATATATATATATATATATATATTATTTAAAATAATAGGGAACTTGCTAATGATGATTTGAGTACTGTCTGCAATAATGGTGCTCGTCTCCCCAGACGCTCGGGACACCTATTGTCCTGAGAAAGAATGGGGAGGACAGGTCAACAGCTTACCTGGTGGTCTGCAGTACATTGTGTAGATGACTCGGTCGTCATGAACCAAGAGGAAAAAGTATACCCCCCCCCAGCACAGCTGGAAGACACTCAGTGGCCACAACAGGTATATATAGTACTGTTTTAAGAATTGGCACTGTAACGCGTATGAAGTAACGTAACAATATCAAGCGATCAGAATCTACAGAACAATAGACTACTTAAGGAAATATTGCTGTAATGTGTGTACAACATAACAATAATATGACTTCTAAGAGTATTGTTCCAGAGTAAGGAGAGATGAAGTCGTGAAGGAGAATCGATTCCTGTGCGTCTACCAACGTGGTTTGATTGGGCCAACACCGTCACCGGTGGTGAATGGCGCGCAGATTTAAGACAAATAACTGACCCAGTGATTAATTGGTTAATCGCCTGGGTGCCACCGCTCCACGTCTTCCATCTTGCAGGCTCGTAGGAAGGCACGTGCTTAAGGTTTCTGATCAAACCTTTAATAATACGACGTAGCTGGTTAACATCTGTGAAGTGTATTTTTACCTGCAGGATGGACAGAGCGGCCGTGGTGAACCAGCCATTGGGTCAAGCGAATACAATATGACTACACAAGAAATGTTATCTCCACTGGAGATAAATATTTCTATTGACATACAATCTAATAACTGACTGAACTAACTTGTGAGGTGCTCTGGAGCCAAGGTCCGTTCTACGATGGGATTGTATTGTCCATCGTGACCTGACGTCCGAGAGCTGGAGACTAACCATCAAGAGTACACTGAAGAGAGGATCAGGTGAGCTGTGAGTGAGTAGCCAATTAACCAAGTAACAAGCTTAACCTGACTGGAAATTACTGTTAAAAAGTAATAGGGGAAGCGTAGTGACTAGAGTGACGACTTTAGTGACTATTACCTATCCCTGATGGGAAGGTAGGCAATGACTTATTTGAGTTATAGGGAAAGCAAGAAGCAGTAATCAAGTGAACTGTTTAAACTCAGTGGCATAGGCGGGACAAAGAAAAGACTAGTGTGTACATGAGGGCAAGGAAGAGAGAGTAAATACTATTTGCTAAATTATATTCTAGACTAACCATTCCAAGCGAAAATCTCATTGGAAATCTAGTGCCCTGCAGGGGAAGAAATTAGTAATATTTTATCTTCTGCAAAGTCATTTAGCAAAGAGAATTATAAAATCATTCTTTTAATAAAAACATTGTCCCAATTAGTGTTTGCTCTTAGCCAGGGTAGTGTTAAAAAGCAGGGCAAGACATTGTTTAGAATAATTTATGTTTTTATTAGGAAATAGATGTGAAATATTAGAAATAAGTATAGAATGTTTTTTTAGAATAATAGTGTTAGTTTTTATAAGCTGAATTGTTGCTAGAATAATTTATATTTTTGAAATTTTAATTGAACTGTCCAAATCATAATCAGTCGATTTTTACTCACTATTATCACCAGGAAATAATGAGAGAAAGGAATGTGGAGAGAAAATCAATGACTATATGAGAAATTGAACAAATTGTTATATTACACTGTTGTTATACAATTGTACTATTGAATAAGGAATTTGTTAATCTGTTGTTAAAGTCTCTGTGTGCAGCAGAAATAAAATTGGAACCAGACCAGTCGCGCAGCAATGGAGGTCAGGAGACCATCATGAACCGTCTGTATGGTAATTAAGACTTAAGCGCAATCAATTGCCATTATTGTCATTACCATTGAGATTGGTGTATTTTTACTTTCATCTTAGAGCTGTACTAACAAAGTATTATACTGTGGTGTTAATTTGTGTGTTTTTAATTCAATCCAAAGGAAGATAGAGCAACATGGCAGAATCAGAACAGAGCAGTACATCGATGCCAAGACAAGTGTTGAGCACACATGCGGAAATTGTCCTGGCAGAAACGAAACATCTCTTTCTAGCCTGCATTTACCACTGTGTGAAAGCCAAGTGTGATTGTTGACCAATGTTGTCTCTCTCTCCATTACAGAGAGGGGGCGGGGTCAAGGCAGTAGTGAATGACAGGCCACAGCTACAGGAAGCAGGTAGAGTAGAGAGCGTCAGAGATTATCAACTGTTCATTGTTTGTGAAATCTCATCATACCCCAAAGGCCAGGTGTGACCATGAGACATGCTGAGGTCATCGCCCAAAAGAATGTGTACCCCAACGAGGCTGGCGCCAGACGGGGGAGGTGATTGACGGGTGAGCCCGGCGGTTGGACTGTGGGGTTCCGGCGGCTGGACGATAGGGTTCCGAAAGGAGGCCTATGGTTCAGGTGCGTGGAACATGGAATGTGATGCCGCACGGGGCAAAGAGAAAGGAGAATGGCACCTTACCCCCAGCCAGACCTCTGGGAGGGACACAAAGGGAAGGCCAGGGGATGGGGTTTTGAAAAATAAGATAAAATACAATGAAATGAAATAAAAATGAAATAATAGAAACAGTGAAGAAAGATAGCTCTGGAACGCCAGGAGTATGGACATTAATTCTGCTATGAGTGGTCAATGCTTTGTGCTCCACTAAGGAATTAAATTATTGATTACAGTCCCCATCTAGGTATATTTAGTTAAAGGAATATGCTCGTTTTTGACAACCTGGACCTTATTTACGACATATTATAAGAAGTTTGACTCACCCAGATCACTTTTTTGTTGTTCGGAGGCCTGTAGAAGAAATATAAAATCCAGCGCGAGCCAGTATATCCATGTAATGGCGGCGCACGGGGCATAGGGAATGCCGTTTCTCAAAATCCATTTTCGGCCGCTAAACGGTTGTTTTCATCAATCACATTGCATGAATCGACAGTTGATATTCCTCTACGCCAGCCATTGTTGTTTTGGTTCCAAATAAGGGGTCTTGATCCTCTGTAACATGCTCTTTACAAGCCGCTCCCCCACTTGCTCCAGCACGCATGCGCACAGGCCAGCGCGCAGACTTGCTATTCTCCGTCTGTAGGCTACACTCGCGGCTCACATTCTCTGCGCTACGATCGGATTGTTGGTGCCTAGAATATTGTGTGCAATATGGCTGAATATTTGTCAGATTTAGAGGATCTAGAAAATGAATTAGAATATGACGGACGTCCATATCGTTTTGAGCCAGAGTATACGGACGAAGAGCTCCTTGAAAGGAGGGTGAGGAGACAGAGAGAGGAACAGCTGGCTCGAGAACAAACCGCTGCACGCTCCCGAAGAGATGGTAACTGGTGGTGTTTTTGCCTACATTGTCACCCTATGCCAACAGAGGAGGAATGCATTTGTTGCTCTGAGTGGGACTTGAGGCCAGACGATGCACGTCTGGAAGTCTCGAGAAATAACGACACATCGGACCCCACACAACAGTGTCTCACAACTCTTGAGGATTTTCCATCTCTGATCAACCGGGCAGTGGTCGAAACTTTCTTTCGTGTGCCAAAAGTGAACTGGAAGACCCAGCCAAAGCCTTTAGGACCAAATGGCCAACTTTCAATTGAGTAAGTAGACTACAAATAACATATGCATATAACAATCCGATCGTAGCGCAGAGAATGTGAGCCGCGAGTGTAGCCTACAGACGGAGAATAGCAAGTCTGCGCGCTGGCCTGTGCGCATGCGTGCTGGAGCAAGTGGGGGAGCGGCTTGTAAAGAGCATGTTACAGAGGATCAAGACCCCTTATTTGGAACCAAAACAACAATGGCTGGCGTAGAGGAATATCAACTGTCGATTCATGCAATGTGATTGATGAAAACAACCGTTTAGCGGCCGAAAATGGATTTTGAGAAACGGCATTCCCTATGCCCCGTGCGCCGCCATTACATGGATATACTGGCTCGCGCTGGATTTTATATTTCTTCTACAGGCCTCCGAACAACAAAAAAGTGATCTGGGTGAGTCAAACTTCTTATAATATGTCGTAAATAAGGTCCAGGTTGTCAAAAACGAGCATATTCCTTTAAAACATGTCATTAATTGTCCACTGCATTATTTTGATAATTTCGTGTCCAAGGGGGGGATTGGTTTATTTAGGAGCCAGGCAGTGTAGCTGCAGGGACCCTATTGTATTTGCCTATGTTATTATTATTCTTCATCGTCCACTGAAGTCTAACTTCTCGTGGACAAAACATCAGCAAAGATTGTCATAAAGGATAGATGTAGTGTGATTTCTTTCAGATTTTTATTTCAGAAATTGGATTTTTGAAAAATGTTTAATTCTGTCCTCTGAAACCAACACTACATTACCCACAATCCAACGCAAGCTCCACCAATCGGAGACATCGCTGTTGGCAAACATACCTAGCCCCTGCCGAGGATTACAATGACTGAATTCATTGATTGGCCAAACTGAGCGACTGCTGCTGAAGTCAGACTGTCATTCACAAACTCAGTGACCAGAGTGTCATTAAGATTGAGCGACAATGCATCAAAATGTTTTACAATACAAAGTACTGTCAACAGCTCTCTCTCTTTAATTTGTTGAATATATTATGAGACTCTGATCACTTAGGCCACTCATCCACACTTTAAAGAGCAGACCATCAGTATATGATGCAACATCTATTGTTGTATCCTTTGTTTCAGTGTATACTTTAATCAACAACAATATTTCATGGGCTATTGCATATACCACACGTTCAGTGTTTTATGATGACACATAGTCTATTTGTAACACCAAACGTCAGTTGTTGTTAATTAGCTCAGTGAGATAGAGGATGTTGCTTGGTGTCAGAAGTTACAAGTTCAATCCTCAACTGATGCAAAATGAACATTGGGATGTCAACTTTCTTGTTGTCTTCATATTCTCTTGCTCATTGCTCCAAAACTTGCCTAAAATTGCCTGGCCACGCCTCACTGTGCGAAACAACTTTAGGTGTGGTTTGAGTTTGGCAAGGTTTATTTAACTCAAGTTAAAGTTTTAAATAAGTTCTATTTTGATACCAACCAAGCAGCAAGTTTAAGTTAATGTACAGACAAGGCGCTGGTCCGAAATTTATCTGCACAACAAGTTTATCAGAAATGTATAATAACTTTAATTTTTAATTGGAACAAGAAAACTGCAAATGTTTTTGCTGATAAGGAAAAGGAGTAAATGTGGTTGGAATGTACCCTAACTCCTACGCTATGCTGAGTTCCAGTCTCCCCTCTACCCAAAAGTGAATGTGGACAACTGTAACCTCTGCATTGTGCTGAAGTTCCAGTAACAAGGAACAAAGTGACTCTTGAGCCAAAGACCATCAAGGAAAGGCGTCTATGGAGTGCCAGTCTACCCAGTATCCTCTACACTCTACTGGACTGATCGGACAAAGGACACTCCTATGCTAGGGAGTGTGAGTGTTAAGGATCAGACGGGTGGTAAAGGACATTCCTATGGATGCCATCAGACGAGTGGCAGAGGATTAGATGGTGACCATCAGACGGGTGGCAAAAGACTGAACGTGTGCCAATGGATCAGACGGGGGAGGAGGAAAACAGCAGGACCTCAACGGACATCGCGAGGAGGCAGAAAAACATGTCCGTGAGAATGACTTTTCTTAATGAATAATCACTAATATATACATATTGTCATTAGTTATCTGTAACAGGACGAAGCAGATTATTTATCTGTCAATGTACAAATTTTTGTTTGTTTTGTTTAACAGTCTTAAAAGTGTTTAACTGTCTTATGTTTCAAGAAAAATGAAAAAAATGGTTAAGAACTGTGTGACTGACATGTGGGTTTCCTCTCCACATGTGTTCGAGAAACTCTCTCTCACGAGATGGCTTGGCTGTGGGGTTCTGGACGAGGCAGTGGAGACTGGCGCCAACTGTCCCATGAAAATTGAGGACAGAGACGCAGGACTCCGCTCCCTACTCCTACCTACAGACAAAGCTAATGTTTTCTGAATAACAAACACAATTCTTTTGTAAATTGACTGTGGGTTTTTGAGTTAGCATCTATTGTCTGAAGTTATTGTTTAATGTTAATTGTTGTTTTATTGACATTTTTGAGTTAAGCTAGAAGCCAACTGTGATGTTACTGGTTTTGAGGGAAATGAATCCCTCAGACGGGGGTCTGTTGTGGGTTTGTCTCTAGTTTCAGTGATCTCATTCGCTGTCATATAAAAGTTATATTGGGCTTAAGTGTCTCTAATACCAGTGTATATTTAGCTACGGCTAACGGTGATACCGTTGGATGAAAGGTCAGTCTAAGGGTCATAGAAGGTCAGAGGGGTCTCTCAATTGACCATGCAGTCAGCAGAAGAGCCGTCAACAGGGAACATTGCTCAATCCAGACATTGGATATAGGTCAGATCTAATCTTGACCTAGGTAATGTTTCATCACTGCTTCTGGCCATAATAAAGAATGGTCAGATGACAGCCTATATTAAGCGCCTCCACTGAACAGTATAAAAGTAAGGACCCACAAGACTGGAACGGTGCGCTTTACCTCGTAGCTCTGATGACTTAGGCTATCTCACGCTGGCTTTAGCTTAGCTTAGCATGTTAGCATGCTACATCCACCTGTTGTCAAACATCTGCTCATCTGTTCACAGGTATGTTACATTGTCTAATCCTGTTACGTAACTGTTGAACTAAGCTATGTGTGTCAAATCAATATTGAACCAATGCCCAAAGCTTGGATACTGTATGAATATTGATACATGCTTATAATGATGATTAAACAACAGAAAGATTATTCTCTTCTCAGCATTCATTGACCAGTAAGGTTAATCAAGGTTATCCAACATCAATAGGCTCCTGCATGTGGGAGAAAATTGTTCCATTCGTAAACCCAGTCATTAAAGGTATCATTTCAAATTAATTCGAGTATTCGCTTCCCGCACATGTCCCACTGTTATTGACACTATAGCTGCCCAATCAGATTCAACAAGTAGTAAATCCCTTTCCGGTTGACACATTTCTAATGTGATTTCTGGTTATTGTCGTTGTGTTTTTGGGAGTTGCAATCGTGGTTTCAAATTTGCGATTGTGTTTTCTCTCTTGCTGTTGTGTATTCTGTATTGCATTTGTGTTTCCGACTTGCAGTTGTGTTTTCTGACTTGCTGTTGTGTTTTTTAACTTTGTTGTTGTGTTTGAACTTTGCGGTTGTGTTTTTTGAACTTGCCGTTGTGTTCCGGATTTGCCGTTGTGATTTGCACGCGTCGGCCACCGTACATAAGGCATCATTTTGGTGGTTCACGTTTATTTTAATATTTCCAGCTATGGTGCAGTTATTAAAACAGTTCTCCAGAGCATTCGTTTTTGCTGGTAGTGGTGTGGAAGTGTTGGTGTCGGACTGATGAGTGCGTTTTTGTAATAGAATACGAAAAAGGCGAGGTTGCTGCAAGTGGTTGCTACGCAAAGCATAGCCTACCGCTTGATCTTATCAATGGCCTAGTCCAGGGGTTCCCAACCTTCCTTCCCCAGAGCCGCCCTAAATTACACTTGCTGGAATTTAGAATTTACGCCCCCCAAAATTGCTGTGAACGTCCAGTCTGTGTGTTTGTAGGCTATGTAAATTCCATGAGGTGTAAGTTAGGGTACAATGAAGCGCTTTGCCAGTGTAGCAGTAATATTAATGTTGACACGATTCGTAGTCTCTTTTTTTTTTTTCTAATTTGTTGAATTTATATGGTATTGTAGTTTATATGGTATTGTAGTTTATATGGTATTGTAGTGCCGTGAATACAAGGCTTTTTGACCCTTCATCAGATATGATCATGTATTTTGTTAAAATTGCTGTGTGACATGTCAATAACATGATTCTTTGACAAATATTTGTCTAGCTAATATTAAGGCCTCAAATTGTCTGAGACCTGGCGCCCCAGGAGGGGGGGAGGCAGTCATCAGCACCTCCCTGTTTTAGCTCCAACACCCTCAACTGGTGGGATGTCATACTTCAATGTGTGATGTCACGCACGCACACACGCACGCCCGTACACACACACACACACACACACACACACACACACACACACACATACACACACACACACACATTCACACACACACACATACAGGTAGTCTCTTCACACACAATCCCTCTCTCTTAAAAAAAACATACTCTCTCTCTCCCTCTATCTTAACTCTCTCTCTCACACACACACACACACACACACACACACACACACACACACACACACACACACACACACACACATCTACAGTACAAATGGAAAGAGGAAGTCAAGTTGGATGAACTCCTCTCTCATACAGTATGTGATCCCCCGACACACCTCAGTTCCCAGCTGCAGGTCAAGTTGCGCAGTGATACTGATGCTAATAATACTACTAATCAATAGACAGACGCGCTTGCACACACACACACACACGCACACACACACACACACACACGCACGCACACACACACACACACACACACACACACACACACACACACACACACACACACACACACTAACCTTGGGCTTACTTCTCCAGGCCTCCTTCTTCAGTGAG
>NC_140245.1:11063419-11125919 GCF_949987555.1 Borostomias antarcticus | reverse complement strand
CGGCCGCTCTGCCTCCTGAGCTACGTGCCGCCCAGAGCCCCAACGCAATTCCCCACTACCATCAATTATGCAGTCGAGAGTCCCAAGGTGGGGCATGAGCACACAAACACATTAACTTCTACCACAGCATCATGGAGAGCATCCTGACTGGAGGCATCACAGCCTGGTACGGCAGCACCGCCGCCCACCACAGGCACGCTGTCCACTACTGCACACTGGAACACTTGAACCAACACCTGATAACACTCCAACACTGGAACAATTGAACACTATGTACAACTGTATATTTATTTAATTGCACTGCCTACATCATGAACACACATAGTTATCCATAATTGGATGGGATGAGTAGATGAGGATGATGCTGATAGACTGCTAGATGATGGATAGTCTAGTAAATTGCCAGTTTGGGAGCCTTTAAATGTATATCTGAGTACCTAGGACTGGAATGAGGAACTGATCAGCACTGATAAGATACTGTAAGGACAAGCGATGACAAGAACTCCAATGTACCTGTACGTGTTACACTTGGCAAATAAACGTTCTATTCTATTCTAACAGAGCAATCGTCAGACCCCTACATTCCTGGGCAGGCAGAGGAGCCCCTTCAGTCAGAGGCTGATTTTACCAGGGTTCTCAACAGAGTCCTTTACCAGCCGCCATCAGACCTTTCAGCTCATCCCTCTGTCTGTCTGGACCGGCACCCCGGTGGGCGCTGAGACTCTGGGATTGGACACTGTATACCTGAGACTCCGAGTGGAGCGATAAATCTTGTATTGTATATTGTGGCTAATGCAATGTAATGTATGAATCTACTGTATCTCCTATGTTTGTTTGTTTTTTACAGGTTGCCTTTTAAACATCTGGCGAGGAGGGACTGCAGGCGGAAATTAGCCATTGGGGCTAAATCTGGCTAATTTTTACTATTGATTAATGTGCATGTGCCCCTGTTTAAATAAATACACTTAAACTATCGTGCACATCTTGAACACTTATTCTGTAGGATGATTGTACAGTAATCTGCATTTCTTGTACATTGTATTGTATAGTCTATTAATGTGCAGGCCTATAGTGTATTTATAATTGCACATTTTGTATTTTGTGTTGATGACCCTTGCATGTAGCTGGGTAACAAAACACATTTCACCTCACCTCACCTCAGTGTTTACCGCGGCTGAAACCCGTATTACCTGTTTGGCCCAACCCCGTTTGACTGCACGTACGTTCGATTTGAGAGGAATCTAGTGGTTCTGTGTTTCGTTGTGACGGGCAGAAGACTCCCCAGCTTTCAACGTTATCTTTCTTTTTCTGTTTTCATCATGTCGAGCACTGTGCAGAATATTTCGGTGACCTATGATGCCATTAATAAAGGCAACACCTTTTCCAACGGCGATTACATTTCCGGACGAATAACTTTGGAATTAGCAAAAGACTGCACGGTCAATTCTCTTTTAATAAAGGCGAAAGGCAAAGCGGATGTTAGGTGGAGCGAGAGGCATGGGGAGGATACTGTGGTGTGCCACGCCAAAGAAAAGTACTTTAGCATCAAACAGTTTATTATTCCAAAGCAGAAAGACCAAGGTAAGTTGCCATGGTTGAGAAGGCTATAGGCTAAAGTTAAAAATAGATTGATCTGTATACTTGCGGTTGCAATCTAAAAAGGAATATGTTTATATAATATATAAAGTATAAAGTTAATATTTCTTTAAAATCTGTATCAAGTCACGACTATCAAACACTGATAACGGGTGGTCAAAATGGACAAACATACATGTAGTGAATCACTGGAGTGGCTTTGAAAAACATTGCTTGCCAGAGTAGGCTTATCATCACACCACAACTACAGGTTTGAAAGGACACGTTTGAGCATTCATAAAACACACAAATGCATTTTAGACTTTGAAAACTAAAAGATAGGAAGCTCATTATAAAACATGACTTGTTTTTCAGGCTGTAATGTGATAGCTCCGGGACGCCATGTCTACCCCTTCACCTTCCAGATCCCTCCACAGTGAGTCTGGTGCATTGACACACCAGGAAGTTGCTACAGAAATGGATGATTGAGCTAGATAACACTTCTTCACATCCTCTGTTCAGTTGTCTATAATATCTGCTATTAGTGTACAGTTAAAAATTACCTCATGGACTCATGTATCATGCTTTGTCTCTTGTCATCATTACTACCAGTGACATGCCCTCCTCCTTCAAAGGCAGTGTGGGTAAAGTTCTCTACACCTTGGAGGCGAGGTTGAGTAGATCAATGAGGATCGATAGCAAAGCCATAACAGAGTTCTCGTTCGTCTCGAAGACGATGGTGAACAGCATACCTGGGCTGATGGTAGGCCTATGCTTTTGTTCAAACCACACGTGCGTACATGCACACACAGTTTTGGGCATTAGTATCAGTGTTGTTTGTGTGTGTGGTTCCTCCCAGACTCCCCAGCATGAGACTAAGGATAAGAAGATGAAGCTCTTCACCTCAGGAACAGTGACCATGGACATCAACACCGAGAGGATGGGCTACTACCAGGGTGAGGGACATTAGAGATGAGCTACCACCAGGGTGAGGGACATTAGAGATGAGCTACCACCAGGGTGAGGGACATTAGAGATGAGCTACTACCAGGGTGAGGGACATTAGAGATGAGCTACTACCAGGGTGAGGGACATTAGAGATGAGCTACTACCAGGGTGAGGGACATTAGAGATGAGCTACTACCAGGGTGAGGGACATTACAGATGAGCTACTACCAGGGTGAGGGACATTAGAGATGAGCTACTACCAGGGTGAGGGACATTAGAGATGAGCTACTACCAGAGTGAGGGACATTAGAGATGAGCTACTACCAGGGTGAGGGACATTAGAGATGAGCTACTACCAGGGTGAGGGACATTAGAGATGAGCTACCACCAGGGTGAGGGACATTAGAGATGAGCTACTACCAGGGTGAGGGACATTAGACAGAGGGGGGCGTACAGTATGTGTGGGGTTTGTGTACAGTACACGTGTGTGTGTGTGTGCGTGTGTGTGTGTCGGGCCCTCTTTGGGTGACCCCCCCACTCCAACCAGCAGCTTGCAAATAAACTTTCCTTTATGTTGGATTCATGTCCATAATAAAGCTAGGTTTATGCATGTGGTTGTTGTATTTGAGCGCAATACTGTACACGCCCTCAATCATACAGCACCTCAATAGTTTGTCACCATTCTACAAATTCTTGCACAATGACCTGTTGTACTGGTCTGTATCTAAGATAAGACTTATAATAACCTTCTGATTTGATCGTGAGCTCTACAATCATCCAATTGCTCACATTTTGACTTCATTGCTTCACTTTTCATCCGCAAACATAATTCCCTTTGACTATGATAGAGTTATAACCATTGTGCGCTCTCCATATTGGGCTGAATATCAAATTTGCATTTGAATGTCCATTCGTGGAGCTCCAGCAAGAATTTGGCCCATAATATTATCATATCCAGGAGATCGTGTGTACTCCCAAAACAAAATGGCTGCTGTGATGTGCTCCTGTCCCCTCTGCAGGAGAAGGCCTGAAGGTGGTGGCGGTCATTCAGAACAACTCCTCTCGGGAGGTCAAGCCCAAGTATTGTCTGTACTGGAAGCACAGCTTCTTTGCGCGGGGGAGGAGGAGGATGAACACTAAAGACATCCTGAAGGAGGCGGGCGAGGCCGTCCCCCCCTCCACCACACAGACCGTCACCAAGGTCCTCAACATCCCACAGGACATCGGCACATCCATCCTCAACTGCCACATCCTCAAGAGAGAGTACAGGCTCAAGGTGTGTATCTGATGAAACACCTGTGTTTGTTTTGAATCAATAACAGGTGTGCCTCCTCATGTGGCCTTATGTGTGTTCTGCCAGAGAACTACTGATTTAAAGCAAACCAGAGTGGAAAACCAAGGAAATGGCAGCGCTTCAAACTTTTTTATTTTAATTAAAAGAATAGTTATAAAACTACGGGCTTGCTTTTGACGTGAGAATGTGAGTGTGAGTGTGTGTGTGTTTACAAAGGGAAGTGGTGGAGAGGCACGTAGACCGGTTTTCCAACTTTGAGGGTATCTGTGTTATTCCTGACTTATTCTTGTTTTGGATGTGTAGTCATTCCTTTTAAATAGCAACCCTGAGGCACTGACTTTCTTAAGGAACAAAAGTTAAATATCTTTCCAGTCTATTTGAACCAGTCGAACAGGGTTTCACATGCATAGTTCATAAACTGGTCCTCCTTCCTTTTTAAACAATAATTGATGAAATATAAAACACACATGTTCCTGCTCTGCTGTAGGTGTCCCTGGATGTGCCGTACGCCTCTGACCCAGAGGTCAAGTTCCCTGTGGTCATCCTCCCCGCTGATCAGGCTCCTGTCCAGGGGCAGCAGCCGCCCCCGTACTCTGGCTTTGGCTCGGTTGGAAACCCAGACCAGCCGGCATGGAACATCGCGCCAGCTGCACTGCAATACCCCGGAGCCCCCCAATACCCCGGAGCCCTCCAATTCCCTGGAGCCTCCCAGTTCCCTGCAGCCTCCCAGTTCCCCGCAGCCTCCCAGTTCCCCGCAGCCTCCCAGTTCCCCGCAGCCTCCCAGTTCCCTGCAGCCCCAGGACCCTATCCCCCCCCCCCAGCATACAGCTCAATGTTCCCGTCTTCCAAGTCGGATTTTAGCGAGAAATTGTAGTGTGAGAAATGTAAGCAATTGACCACGAGAGGCAGTGGGTTATGTCATGGAATGTTTAGAGACAACTGGCCTCAACCTTTTCAGATTTCAGCCTTTTGTTCTTAAGCCTTCTTAAGCCTCAGTCCCCTACCTTTTGCCATTCCAAACACCCCTGTCCTCTACCTTTTATAATGATAAACACCCCTGCCGTGGGTTTTATCATTACAACAGGAAGGCATCTCCAGGGGAGGGCACACGCCAGACTTTCAGTCTGGCCTAACCTGGAGTAACCTGGAGTACCCTTTTATTGTTCTATTGTTCCTACCTGAAACCTATTCAAGATTTATCGCCCTTTTTAAGATCACGTGTCTGAACTCTTGACCATTGTTGATGATGTCTGCTATTTATTATGACGTGTACAGATAATAATATATGTACACATAATCGCTCTCTATGGGGCGAAGGCCAGACCGATATTGCGGAGCGAAGCAGTGAGGACGCTAGATCGGGATGGTCATACCAGGCTAGTGAGTTAGAGTATTTTACAACGGAAGTAAAGTATCCGTTGTAGAAAACATTGTATTTCACAATAACATTGTATGGTAGGCCTATTGGTCAACATAACTTCAATTACAAAAGGAATGTTATTTTTCACTTAATTAGATGAGATGATTCTATCCCGCCCTGTATTAGCTTAAAGCTTACTGACAGGAACTATTTATAACTCTAAATAAAGTTTAAAGTCGCACTGAAATGAAAGGATTCTGTTCCATTTTGGTTCACATAATTGGTCATAGTGTTCACTGATGTATGCCAATTTTTTTTTTTTTTACAAAATTCTACTTTTGTTGTAATCTTATATCAAAGTATATAATTTCTTACTTCCTAGAAAACGGTAGGTCACGTGCAATGACGACAACAGGTACCTTAGATTTTAGGCCAATAATCTCACGACATCCACCCGTCAATCAACGCTATCCTTCTATCGAATCTGTCTAAAGTTCTTAAAACCCGTCCACTTGTCAATGTTCCAATCAAATTCCTCTAAACATATGTCCCACCCTCATAGCTTGTTTGCTTCGGAAATACGCCAAACTACAAAGTTAGATGATCTCAAACGTCTGTTTCAGATCCATGGCTTACTAGGCCTACTACTTTTCACAGGAACCATTTTATTTTTGACGCCATACAATACAACAATTATGCTCTGTTGCAGATGTACAGTAACATTATTTTTTGTTTTATTTTGTTGTTGTTACGATCTCCCTGATGGAATGTCTAGGGTAAGGGACGACCATAACACAGCTTGTGTAGAGTAGCTAAACCTGGTTGTAAAACCTTGTGTGGTGCTCAAAGGAAGTGGCAGGCGGACAACGGCGGTACCTTTTAAAATAAAGGCTTTACTGGTAAATAATGAATAAACAAATACTGTATGTCCATCATGAATCTAACGGCCCTAATCCCCGGTCCCTATCATGAATCTGACTGCCCTAATCCCCGGTCCGTATCATGAATCTAACGGCCCTAATCCCCGGTCCCTATCATGAATCTAACGGCCCTAATCCCCGGTCCCTATCATGAATCTAACGGCCCTAATCCCCGGTCTCTGCAAGTAAGTGCACTGTCGTACTGTCGTAACGTTATCAGATTGTCTTTTTCTTTTTCTGGCTTCCTCCGTGATGTTTCGCTTTGGTTTTCTCACCTCTGTCATGATATCATTGAGCTAAAAGACGCATTATATCCATAGACGCCGGAATAGTTAACTACTACTGTGTTGTTTAAGCACAACTTTGCGCATGCGCACTTCGACTGAATGCCGTGTCCCGGGGGCGCGAGTTTTAAAAGGTAATAAATGTCAATGTATTATCTTTCTGAATAGACTCTTTGGACGATTCATCTTACTTTTAGTAAATCTAATTGGAGAATTGGCACCAGACATGTTTGTAAAGGTCCAAATATCGCGATGTATTGCTTTAAGGCGTCCAGCCTTCCCTCCTGACCAGGGGCAAACTTCTATAACTACCTTCCCTGCTGGTGCCACTAAAGGCCGAACAGCCCCTCCCCCAGGAATACCCCCGCCTCAGGAATACCCCCGCCTCAGCCCCTCCCCCAGGAATACCCCAGCCTCAGCCCCTCCCCCAGGAATATCCCAGCCTCAGGAATACCCCCGCCTCAGGAATACCCCCGCCTCAGGAATACCCCAGCCTCAGGAATACCCCCGCCTCAGGAATACCCCAGCCTCAGACAGGGAGGAAAGGTCAGTTCACCCGGTCAATGTGTCTTTCTATCACGCCATCCACTGTGCCCCCAACACAGGTGAGTCATCGATCACCAGCGCTGTCCGGTACGTGGGAGCCCCTCCCCTCCCCGCCACAGGGACAGCCCCTCCCTCACATTTCATCACAATAGTGTCGGTTGCTATGGGACCAGCTGCTGTGTGTGTGTGTGTGTGTGTGTGTGCTTTGTCAGTATGTGTGTAAATGGTTGAACTGTCTCCTGTGTTAAACTGGATTGTTGCTAGCTTTGTAAATGTAATTGCACGCATAGCAAATCGAGGAAAAGTATCAAACATTTTACCTTGATTAATGTATATACACATGTTGACTGGTAATGCATGGATTCTTTGCACCGGAGAGACAGACAAAGTTTTGTGGGGTCAGCTGCCATATCCATATCGTACCCATCATTGCCTCATGTATGAATCGCTTAACTGGCTCTCCTGTAGTTCCTCTCCTGCTTCCTCCCAAAGTCCACCACCATCTCCTTTGTCTTGCTGATGTTCAGATGGAGGTTGTTTTCCTGACACCACTGGGTCAGGAGCCCCACCTCCTCCCGGTAGGCCCTCTCATCATTGTTGGTGATCAGGCCTATCACTGCTGTGTCATTGGCAAATTTGACGACACCACTGAAGTCAAAGGTGGCTGTACAGTCGTGTGTTCAGGGAGTACAGTAGTGGGGACAGAACACAGCCCTGGGGGGCTCCTGTGTTGAGTGTGAGGGGGGATGAGGTGTGGTTGCCCACCTTCACCACCTGGGGTCAGTCTGACAGGAAGTCCAGGATCCACTTGCAGAGGGCGTCACTTTGCTCCAGGACCCTTAGCTTGGTGTTGAGTCTGGGTGGGGTTATAGTGTTGAAAGCTGAACTGTAGTCAATGAACAGCTGTCTCACATAACCCAACACGTTCCCCTTGCTCTTCTCTAGGTGGGACAGGGTGGTGTTGGAGGATGTGGGCTATTGCATCCTCTGTGGATCTGTTGTGTCTGTATGTGAACTGTAGGGGTCTAGTGTTCTGGGCAGTGAGGAGCAGATGTGTTCCTTGACCAGCTTCTCAAAGCACTTCATCACCACGGAGGAGAGAGCCACCGGGCGGTAGTCATTGAGGCAGGTTGGTCTTGGCTTCTTGGGTACAGGGATGATGGAGGACGTCTTGAAGCATGTGGGGACGATGGACAGGGGCCAGGGACAGGTTGAATATCACTGTGAACACAGGAGCCAGTTGGTCGGCGCACACCTTGAGAACCCGCCCTGTAATACTGTCTGGTCCCCCGGCTTTCCTGGTGTTGACCTGTTTAAACACCCTTCTGACGCCGTGTTCAGAGAGAGTGAGTGCTCTCTCCTCCCCGCCGCTCTCCTCCACCTCAGGTGCAGCGGCAGTCCGGCCATTGTTGGTTTCAAAGCGAGCCTAGAAAGTGTTGAGGCTGTTCATGAGAGCAGCGTCTGGACCTCCTGAGGAGAATGGAGACCCCTTATAGTCAGTCATGGTGTTTAATCCCTGCCACACACTTCTGAGGTCGCCTTGTTTGAATTTTTCTTCTTCCTTGAGTTTTATGGCGGATCGCAAACAGCTTAAAGGTGCATACCGCCACCTACTGTACAAGAGTGTGCATCATCATGTCATCATCCTAGTGCCCACAGACTACAGTCTGCCCCACAACCGTGTGTCACCCAAGAAAGTAAATAGAGCCTTCCTGCAGATTCCTACCCCCTCCCCCTCCGTGCCCAGTAAACCCCTCAAAGTCCATTCCCGACCTGCTTCTCTGACCTTATCCCGGAGTCTCCCTCTCTCTACTCCATAGTAGGGACAGTGCAACAGAACATGTTCAGTATTTTCCGCAGCTCCACAGTGCCCACATAGATCACTCCCCCTTTTCCCCAGTACAAACAAGGTGCCGTTCAGTCCCGTGTGATCAAACCTGAGTCTAGCCATGACGATTTCCTCCCTCCTGGTCAGTGCAGTGTAGTTCTTCACCATAACTGACTTCTGCACCCTGTGATACCCCCTCCCCTTCTGGTCTTCATCCCACCTCTTCTGCCAGAACTCAAATCCCTTCCTCCTAATCACCGCTTTCCCCTCTCCCTTCCCGAGCGGAACAGGCACCGAGATGACCTTAGTCAGCGCACCCTTCGCCAGTCGGTCTGCAGTCTCATTCCCTGTCACCCCCTCATGTGCCGGAACCCAACAAAACTGCACGTCTATCCCACCCCTGTGAAGCCTAAACAAACTGTGATACAATTCAATAAGTAGATCCTCCCTGACGGACCGGGTGGACTGTATACTGTCCAGCACCGATTTGGAGTCCGTGCACACCACCACTCTATCAGGTCTGACCTCCTCCACCCACTGCAACCCAAGGATGACCGCCACCATTTCAGCCGTGTACACAGACAACATATCAGGCAGCCGCTTGGAAAGACCCACTTCGAACCCCGGGACATACACACCAACCCCCACTCTATCCAGTTCATCCTTTGACCCGTCAGTGTAGATCTCCACACACCCGTAGTAACTCGCACGCAGATACAAGCCCGTGTTCAAACCCACTTCACCCGGCTGCCATCCATGTCTTCTCTCCAGAACGCGCCTGTCCACGGTCACTTCAGGGAAGAGCCAAGGGGGCACCCAACTAACTGGGGCGGACCTAGTGAACTCCATCCCCTCCAGCCCATAGTCCCTCACTGCGGCTCCAATAGTCCACCCAAACCCAGTCCCCTGGAACCTATTGAGTTCCCAGCAATCCCGCAACGTGAGCTTAGCAAGGTGGTCGTCCCCACACCCTTGCAGCCTAACCCAGTAGGCCAGCGCCAGTTTCTCCCGCCTGAGCTCCAGTGGCAGTTCTCCACCTTCTACGAGCACCGCATTATTGGGGGTAGATCTAATAGCCCCCAAACAGATCCGCAGAGCCCTGTATTGCAAACGATCCACCTTAAGCAATGTAGACTTCGCTGCCGCTGCATACACCACCCCCCCATAGTCCAGAGCTGACCTCATCAGTGCCCTATAAATGTCCAGCATTGACTGCGTTCCTGCCCCCCAGTCACACCCAGCCACAGCACGCAGCAGATTGATAACCTTTTTGCACTTGGTTTCCAAGTGGCGAATGTGTACAGCCCATGTAAACCTGCTGTCGAGCCACAGGCCCAGGTATTTAAACTCCGTAACCAATTCCAGAGGCCGACCATAGAGCATGAGCCCCCCAGCCTCGGGCTTGCGTTTATTAGTGAACACCATGTAGCAGGACTTGCTCGCTGACAGTTTGAACCCCCACTCATAAGACCACCTTTCCACCTTCTCAATCGCCTGCCTCAGCTTCCCGAACACGTACGGCACATTCCTTCCCCTCATCCAGATGGCCCCATCGTCTGCATAAAGAGCCGACTTGATGCATCCCTCAAGGTTCGCAAAAATATCATTAATCATCACATTAAACAACACCGGGCTGATCACACTCCCTTGAGGGATACCATTCACTATGCTGAACAGCTCTGAGACGTCCGCACCCACCTTGACTCTAAGTGTCCTACCCGTTAAAAAGTCCATAACCCAATTGTACAACCTCCCCACAATACCCAAACGACTCAACTTGATAAGTAGCCCATCCCTCCACATAGAGTCGTACGCCTTTTCAATGTCAAAATACACTATCACCATCCCCTCCTTCATTTTCATCGACTTCTCAACATCAGAGCAGACTCCAACCAGAGCATCCAGCGTGGAACGCCCTTTCCTAAATCCACTCTGACAGTGACTCAGTAGCCCTCTCTGTTCCAGCACATGACACAGCCTGCGAACTAACATCTTCTCCATCCATTTGCACAAATGAGACGTCAACGCGATGGGCCTGTAGCCATCAGGCACAGCAGGGTCCTTCCCAGGCTTATGAAATGGCAAAATCACAGCACTCTTCCACCCACATGGCAAGAGGCCCTCACTCCAGATTCTATTAAAAAATCTCAGAACTAGCTGCAAAGATGCCACGGGTAGCTGTCGGAACATGGCATAGCATAACTGGTCCTGCCCTGGGGCTGAATACCCGGTACCCTGCAAAGCTAATTTGAGCTCTGTCATTGTGAAGTCCACATCTAGAGTTGACCCAAACTCACCACTCCGATCCCACACATTCCCATGTCTACTAAGAGTGCAGATCTTCTGCTGCCTATGCACTTCATCCAGGTGCTCCCCACTATGCACTGCAGCAAAAGCACGACCCAACATATCCGCCTTCTCTTTATCAGACACTGCCAGCCTCTCCCCAACATTCAGTGCTGGAATACGGACTGATGCCCTCGACCCACTCATTCTCTTAAACATGGACCAGACTTCACCCAGCTGCACATTCCTGCCAATAGAGGAACAAAATTCCATCCACGTCCTCTTTTTGGTGCCGTTCACCACCCTACGAGCAACAGCCCTACACCGTTTGTAGGCAACCAAATTCTCGGGCGACAGGTCCCTCCTCAAAACTCTAAGAGCCGTGTTCCGCGCTCGAACCGCACTACTGCATTCCTCATTCCACCACGGCACCACCTTCTTCCTACGCTGGGTCAACCGTCTCGGAATACTCACAGTGGCAGCATTCAAAATATGACCAGCCATCTCAGCTGCGCAGTCCTCTATGCTACCCTCAAGAGCAACCAAATGAGCCGTGCCCTCACAAGACAACCTAAAGACCTCCCAGTCAGCCTTCCCGAAACACCACCCAGTAAGTGCACACCCGTCTTGCACATACACACTCGCACGAACAACCGTGAGAACTGGAAAGTGGTCACTCCCAATAGACGACTCGGTCATAACGCGCCACTCACAGGCCGTCACCAGACTACTTGACACCAGCGTAAGATCCAGGCAGGACATCGTACCCCTATTCACATCAAGCCTCGTGCCCTGCCCATCATTAAGGCAGACCAGCGACCTTCCATCCAACACGTCTTCCACCACCTGACCATTACTGTCTGTATGAAGACTGCCCCATAAACTGTTGTGTGCATTAAAATCCCCAACCCACAATTCCTTCCTAGACACCGCCCCAGCTACGTCCTGGAACATGTCCACTGTAAGCGACTTACACGGATTGTAAAAATTGACCACCCTAATATTGCCCCCCTCCTGCGGGCTGCACAAATCAACCACAACACATTCAACATCCACAGGAGAGAGCACCTCCCTATAGGCCAGCCCATCTTTCAGAAAAGTCGCACACCCCCCACCACTTTGATTGTGCGCCCGATCTTTCCTTACAGACCTGAACCCGGGGATCACAAAATCCAACTGAGGCCGCAGCCAAGTCTCCTGCACACACACAACATCAGGAACTACATCTAACTCATATATATACTTCTTCAATTCTTGGCCATTGGCTACAAGGCTCCTAGCATTCCACTGCAGAACGTGAAGCACCATCAGTAAGGTGTCAACCCTCCCCATTATCCACTGGTTTAGTCAACAAAGCATGTATCTGTTCCGCTTTAACCTCTGTCACCGCAAGGAATCTTTCGGCTGCCTCCACAATGGCTTTGATCTTATCGCTCTTCCCTTTATGCTGCGCTGCAACATTCATGACATGACAGATGAAGGCCACAAAATCCACCTTGCCCACTACCAGTGTGTCATCGCCAACACTACATTTGTGGGAACACACACTAGGCGGTGGAGCTGGAGCTTGGGGCTGGGGCCGCCTGACCGGCACAGGACCAACACTCTGCACTGTAGCACTCTCAGTCACACCACTAGGAAGCCTGCTGCTCGGCCCCGCCGCCCTAACCGTCTTCAGCGCCTCCGCGTACGATACCCCTGTCACCACCTTAACCCGTTGGACCTCCCTGGCTTCAATCTGCGCTACACATCCACCATATGCAGCACTGTGCTCACCCCCGCAATTACAACAACGCATCTTGGCATCTACCTCACACTTCCCATACTCATGTTGGCCCCCGCAACGGGCGCATCTAACCTGACCCTTACATTGCTGTGCTGTGTGCCCCATTCTCTGGCACTTGAAACATCTGAGCGGCTTGGGGATGAATGCCCTCACACTATACCTCACGTAACCCATTTGCACTGACGGAGGAAGGGCTTTCTCAAACTGAAGAACCACTGACAAGGTGGCCGTCAGCGCGCCATCCCTCTTGCTCATAAGCCTAGTGGCCTCAATCACCTTGCCTCCACGCAGCTCCTTCTTGATCTCCTCCATAGACACACTCACAGGCACACCCGAAATCACACCCTTCAATCGCGCCATTGCACCCGGAACATGAGCCTTCACCCTTTCCCCGCCAAGCGACAACCCCAGGATCTTGCTACTCTGTATCTCGCTGTTAGCACAAATCAACACTCGCCTATTGCCAAGAAACCGAGCAAACTTCACCTTCCCTATCTCTTTCTCGATCGCCGTAGTCAGTTTAAGGGGATGACAGTGCCCGCCATCCTGATCAAACTCCACAATTACCTTCCACTCCACGACACGACCGGGGCTCATCCGAGAGCTACCTCCACCGAGTCTCGACTGCTTCACACAGCCGCCCTCGGACTCACTACCTCCCGAACCCTGCCCCCGATCTCTCCTCTTCAAGCTCCTCCTCGGCCTCGCCTCACTCCACTCCATTTGTGTCTTGTACTCACCACTACCACCACCACCATCCGAACTAGTAGACATGTTGATACAGTCAGAGTACAGTTTATGCAATCCCACCCGAACCAAACACTTCGAATCCACCGCCCGAACGCCACTTCCGCGTCTCCTTGTTTGAATTTTAATTCCATCTTCTCACCGTATTCCCTCTTGGCTTCCTTCACTATTCTCCTTACACTGTATATTCACCCTATATTCGCCGTGTTGCCATCTCTCTAGAGAGATTTGAGGTTCTGGTAGGAGGCGCACTCCATGTCGACTGCATGTTTTCTTTTTATTCTTGGATCTTGTGACTTATTTTCGTGATATTATGTTTTGTTGTATCATGTCCCTATTCTGTATGTGTTGTTATTGTAATCAGTGTGACATGATTCAATTCAGTTTCAATTAAATTCTGCTGTGTTTTCTGCTGTTGTAGTTAGTCATATATGATCTTATAATCTCTTCTCCAGTCAGACAGGTGCTCTGAGACACTATCACTCCCTTCTACCTCAGTCCATCCACAAGAGTCTCTCTCAACCGTGGATGTATTAATAGAACTGGATGCGGTGACTACGTTGACGCCTCGTTCTTGAGAGTGAAACATTTTAAACAGGGCATGGATGTGTTAACAGAACTCACATTCATAGGCTGTGACAGGGTGGTGGTGTGTCAAGTGGGACATCTTGTGGTGGAATCCAGTACTACAGACAAAATGAGAACTATTGGGGTAAGGGTAGCTTGGGGCGCATTTGCTTTACAGTTGTGGTTTCTGGTCTAAGCGGATAGTGATCCAAAAACAGGCCTACCCATAAACCTACGATGCGACGTGGCAATAACTTCTTCTGGAATAGGCTACTTTGTTTGGTCTGTCCATGTTTTATTCTAATTCATAGTGACTGGAGAGACTAAGCTGCTCGATTTGCATTTGTGTGACAGGATCCCAGCGGCTCGAGACCGGAAACCAAGCGAATAGAAACCAGGCTCCCCTGAGGACAGCGTGGTGACACGAGGCTAGGGTGAGGGTCAAGTGCCTGTTCACTTTATAGATATAAAACAAGAAAACAAGATTTATACAAGCTCTATCTCTCAGAACCATTTTTTGTAATCATGTTTTTCACAGGTAACAATGACGCCACACGTCATGTCTTTGTTTACCTCATGTATCTTCATGGATCAATGACAAAAAAAAAGAAAACAGAACATTTTGGAAACAGCACACTTCCCAGAAGAAAAACATCCTATCTGCCAGATATACAGTTCTTGATTTTATTCCGTACCTCTTCTGAGATGCGAGACCCATGTGGGGATTCCAGACCTGTGTGGAAGAAGCTAAGGGGAAAAATAGGATTCCTTTTCAATAATAAGTCCTGTTTTTCCAGTTAGCAGAGATGTCTCTATATGCCTCTCTATATGTCTCTATATGCAGAATATCATAGTGCTGTCCTGCATAGGTGGCCAACATATAGAAAAGGTCTCCCTCTAGAAGGGGCAATCTGGAATATTCTATGTAAAAGAGAGAACTTATACATTCATAAGACTTTCTTCATATGGTCTTAATGTTGAATTCAAATTAAAATGTTTCTTAAAATGCTTTGTCATGTCTACTGGTGTGTGCTTGTGTGTGTGTGTGTGTGTGTGTGCGTTGCAAGGTTGATCAGCTCATTAAAGTGACTGATGAAATTGGCTGACTGACTGTCTTTAATACACCAGTACACTTAATCAAGTACAGTGACACAGCAGTCTGTTGTAACAGTAACAGCAGTTTTGCCCATTCTACTACTTTTATTTCTGTGGCATGAATACAGCCTGGACGGCTGATGCATGATGGGAGAAGTAGTTTTTTTTTACTTGAAAAAACTCTTCTTTTGAAATATCCAGTAACTTACTGCCATGCTTGCAGCTTGAATAAAACCAATGAAGGCTTCCATTAAGAACAGACGTCTCCGTTATGCCCCATCACACCGGGCTACTGCAAGCGAGGATAACCTCATGGACAACAACTCCCAAGCTCCTTTGGGAGCAGTTCTCTTATCAGTTTCCTCGTCGTTCTTGTGGACTTTGTCTGGTGCCAAGTGAAGTAGGTATGAAATAAAGACCAGGTAAAACGCTCTGTGTACATCTGCCGACTTGCCTTTTTGCTTTGAACAATTATTTATACATTAGTACCCTTTAGATGGTAAATTTAGCTTAGGTGCACTATTAATGCGCTAGCTTAGCTAACAACGCGTTTTGTACGTGGTAGCCTACTACATAACAACTGCATTTAAAATTAGACTATGCACGGCGGGTTCTAGACTGGACCAACAAAGAAAGACAACGACTTTCTGAAACGAATATGTCGCAGACTACAGACTGTTGTGTCTGGGTTAACTGTCCTAGTCAGCGGAGATCGCAGAAACTAGGCCAGCAACGTTATCTTATAGCATCAACTAACCTCATTCCCAGGCTGTAGCTACATCAGTCGACTTTACTTGTGTTCTGTCCTATCCTAAGATTAGTTGATTTTGAGTCTTTGGGACTTAGTTGCTAGACTAACGTAGCCTACTCGTTTGGCTACATTTTAGGGAACATTAGCATTATGCTAAATATTGTGTGGCACCTATATTTGTTGTGAATTGAGGCCCCTTCCATACATGTTTATGTAGCCTAGCTGGATGTTATTGTTCAGGACTGTTTTATTTGTAATTTCAATAGTAGTAGCCTATTTCTGACCCAGATCTCTCACAGGATTGTTTGAGTTTATGGAAACATGCCAAAGAAAAAGGCCAGGTATGTAACATCTCGTCATGTTAACTTACAAATATTAATTCATGAGATTTTATTTTGATCACCTCTGTTGGTCCACATTCTACTCTTCCCATTCAACTTTGTGGATGTAACACTTCCCATGCACCACCTCTATTCTCTCCACCTCTTCCTGTCTCCACAGGAAGCGTAGCAGCGAGGAGCTGAGTGAGAGCTCCTCCCTCGCCCCCGACCCCGACAACCTGCTGGGGCTGCGGATCCAGCACTCCTGGAGGGAGGAGGGTCGTCTGACCCGCTGGAAGGGCACGGTCCTGGAGCGCCCCGCCGTCAGCGCCTCCCTCTACATGGTCAAATACGACGGCTTTGACTGCATCTACGGCATCGAGCTTTTTAAGGACGAACGGGTATCCAACCTGCAGGTTCTGACGGAAAAAATCGGTGGGTTTGAGTTTACAGTTATTCTCAAGTAACCACAAACACAGGTGCACGCACGCACACACACTCTCTTGGCAAATTACGTCATTCTACAGACAGATTCAGTGTAACATGCTAATCCCAGTACTCTACAGTAGGAGACACCTGTAGCTCAGTATGTTTTAATCACCTCCCCACCCTCTCATTGGACAGTCAGTCCCTGGAAGTCCAGGTGTGTTGTTGGCCCTAACCCCACCTTTCTCTAGCCTGGAAGCCAGAGTTCCTCGCTAAAGACAAAAAAACAACAACAATCCCTTTTGCGATACAGCCTGGACCTCTTCCCATCCACATCGATTTCCAGAAATTACAATGTAACCGGGCCAATCAGGTTCTGCGTCACCCAGTGGGGATGCAGCCCCTGATTGGGACTCAATCACAACAATTAAACAACAGCAAGAGTATGCACCAGCGGAGTTTCTCAGCGGAAAATACATTTTCCCCGTTCTTCCGACTGGATTTGGCAGAACTCCCGCCCGCTGTAGTCATTCTGGGCGGCTATAAATCCAGACTGTATCTATAAGTCCAGACTGTATCTATAAGTCCAGACTGTATCTATAAGTCCAGACTGTATCTATAAATCCAGACTGTATCTATAAGTCCAGACTGTATCTATAAATCCAGACTGTATCCCAAAAGGGATTTTTCTTGTTGCAAGGATGTCTGGCTTCCAGGCTAACCTTCCTCCTTCCCATATTGAAGAACAAAATTACTCTTATCATTGAAATTAATGGAAATCTCATAATTGAAATCTCATAATTGAAATCAAACCAGTCAGTGGGGACTAAGGACTAGTGATGGTGAAACGAGGCTTTCTGAAGAACACGGAGGCTTCTAGGCACACTGGCCCTCATTTATCATTGGAGTGCAGATCCCAGCGCAGAAATGATGGTACGACAGAGACCATGTGTGATCTATCAGACATTCGTATGCTGCCAATCCCATCATACGAATGATCGGGCGTTGATGAATGTGGTGGATGAAACCAATCATCATTTAAATATCGCACCCCTACATATTCCGGCCCCGCCCATGTAGTTAACGCCATGGAGATGCGAAATACGGCCAAGACGAGAAATTTCCCAGACTCTCGTCCACTAGCAAGCTCTCCACTCTCCATGAAAAGATCCTGTGACTCTCATCCACTAGCAAGCTCTCCACTCTCCATGAAAAAATCCTGTGACTCTCGTCCACTAGCAAGATCTCCACTCTCCATGGAAAGATCCTGTGCTTCTGGGAAAACAAAGTGACCCTCAATCCAGGGTTTCATCAGTAACTGAGCTGGAGGATAGAATATCCATCCTCCACCAAATCAAAGATGAACAACGCATCGATTCGTGGATCACCGTAGATGCGTTTTGAGATGCACCTGCTAGAGAACTGGTCACTGCAGGAGAACTGGACAGGGCTGTCTCTCTACCATGCTGCTCTGGCCCTGGAGGAAGCCCACTGGCCACAGCTGGGTGCTAAACCGACAGAGCCAGTCTGTTCCACACCATCCTGAGCCCTGGCACAAGATCAGCAGGAGAAGGCAGCGGTAGGCGCTCCTCTCGTGTCCCCCCTCTGTTGGAACATAGATGTAGCATTTGAAGTGAACAGCTCCTGGGCTGAAACCACCGTAGTGGTCGGCGTGATGCAGGAGCTGAGCCTCCCTACGAACAAGAGAAATTCAGCCAGCTTTGGTCTCTGCATCTGTGGCTGGAAGATTTCTGGAGGCACGAGGGGCTGCATTTTGTGGACAATTTTTACTTGTTAGGGTTAAAGTGAAATGAAAAGATGGGCCCTATTCAAGCCAGACAGAATGCGCCCGACCAGGCCGGCTCAAGACTTCTGTGCTCAGGGCCCATCTCTGAGGGCTTTCTGACAGGACTACTCTGCCAGAACCGGGGTAAGTCTGACGACAATAATGAACTTGGCTGTAGTATTCATGCTTCTGCTTGCACAAGGACACATCAAGACAAAAGTGAACATATTTCTAATAGTGATGCCACTGTCTGTTCTATTCCTGTTTTAAATGCTGCGGTTTGCTCTAGTGCACAACGCTTTCCTCTCTCTAGAGCCCATAGATCCAGAACAGATGGGTTATCCATTAACTACTTGATTATGTTGGTCATTTCTGATAGTACAAAACTTCACAGGAGACCAAAGTCGTTTGGGTATTTATTACTGATACACACACTACAGCTTCACAGTTCTGATGTACAGCCCCCAGCCCAACTGGCTCATCACCTTTATATCCATATCAGTGTGTGCGTCACATAAGGCTAATGGTTTTCTTGGAATTTACGCAAGTAGATATGAATCTTGTTATTGAGACATACTGTGGAATGGGACATTCCAGTCTAGAACGCTCTGACCTGGTAAACCATGGATGTATTAATAGAACTGGATAGGGTCACTCCATTCACTGACTGCTCGAAAGAGTGAAGCCCTATAGGACCGCGCCATCTTTGAAAAAAAATGTGTGACTGATACCTTTGACATGCGCAGTCAAAGGTATTAATGACGCGTTCTTGTAGTCCACGAACAGATTGCGTTCATGGCTCTCCCCGCTCGTAGTTAGCGATGAAAAGTGGCTTGCTTATTAATCTACTTTTGTCAAATATATCCGTTGGAAAACATATTTTTTTATCCAGGCATCTTAGTTTTAACAGTATTATTGTGACTGAACATGTTTTGTTTGCTAGTAGGTGGTATTCATTCTGTTCACAACAACGCAATGTGCAGCCAGGCGAAATAGCTCCAGGGGACCTGGTCCCAGGCGAGTTGAACAGCTGTCCACCCAGAGACAGGATCTCTCGTTGCGGCATGAAGTTTGCGGCTAACCCGCCAAGCTCGAAACAGAATGAATACCACCTAACAGCAAACAAAACATGTTCAGTCACAATTATACTGTTAAAACTAAGATGCCTGGATAAAAAATATATTTGATGAAAGTAGATTAATCAGCAAGCCGCTTTTCATCGCTAACTCAGAGCGGGGAGAGCAATCTGTTCGTGGACTACAAGAACACGTCATTGATACCTTTGACTGCGCATGTCAAAGGTATCAGTGATGTGTTTTTTTCAATGATGGCGCGGTTCAATAGGGCTTCACTTTAGATTTCGAATCCTGGGGGCCTGTGGTAAACTCACTCTGGGGAACTCAACTGAGCTCGCTGTTCTCTTCCTGTTCTCCTCAGATGAGCCAACTTGACCTTACGGCCAAACAACCCTCTAAACACTGCTAGTTTCCACAACAATATACGTGCCTCTAACCCAGGGTAGTTTGAGTCAGTCCCTCTACCCAGAGAATGTCAATGACAATCCTTAATATCAGGTCCCTAGCTGGTAAAGCGTTTCTCATTCATGATTGTATATGTACATAAATTAGACGGCATGTTTCTAACTGAAACTTGGCTGAATGTAAATGTGTCAGCAGCCCTTATTGAAGCCTCTCCAACTATAGTTTCTCTCAGTCGACTAGGAGTGGGAAACAAGGAGGAGGAACACCACCATAGCTACAGATGCTCTGAGCTGCACGAGCATTTCCTTTATGAATTTACCTCTTTTGAACAGCACACTATAGTTTTAAATTGCAAGCTTCCAGTTCTGACAGTAACTGTGTATAGGCTACCTAAACAATGTTCTACCTTCTTAGATGTTTCTGAACTCCTGTCCATTATCCACACAAACTACTTTAATTATCACAGGTGATTTTAATCTGTGTGTGGATAATGAGGGTGACTCGAAGGCCAGGGATTTTATCAACCTCTTGAACTCCATGGACTTCAGTCAACATGTTACTGGACCCACTCATAACCGAGGCCAGACCCTTGACCTTGTGATTACAAAGACTGTGCTATCTCCTATCAGTGACCTTGCTGTTTCTGACCACTTTTAATTTATTTACTGCATTGATACCCAAAGCTGAAATGAGCACACACTGCTTTAAGAAATGCTATCTGAACTCTGTAGTAGCTGATAATTTCAAAATAATGATGAACACAAATAGTGTAACAATCCTGAAAGTGGGAATTTCATTTCATTCATTTAATTTAATATGTTAATGATCTACTGACCACTTTTAATGCCAAAGTGAGTGCAGTCCTTGAATCTGTAGCACCTATGAAATTTAAAAAGGTTGAAGTCAAACAAAAAACTCCATGGAGGAATGAGGAGATCAATCAACTAAAGAGAACATGCAGAAGAGCCGAGCGCTGATGGAGGAAGACAAAGCTGCAGCTCCACCACGACATTCTTAGATAATATCTTTATGCCTTTAATAAGGCCATAAGAAATGCTAGTATAGATGACTTCTCGAAATTGATATAGAAATCAAAACAATTCCAGGGTGCTCTTTTCAATGATTGACAGCCTCCTAAATCCTGCCTCCTACACCTGTCAACATGTTCTCTACCTCCTTCAATCAAAGCTTTATTTGTATAGCGCATTTCATACCCAGAGGCAACACAATGCACTTTACAGAGATCAAGGGAGGTAGGCATACGACCCACCCCTACATATTCCA
The DNA here is from genome assembly GCF_949987555.1 of Borostomias antarcticus. Lineage (NCBI taxonomy): Eukaryota > Metazoa > Chordata > Actinopteri > Stomiiformes > Stomiidae > Borostomias > Borostomias antarcticus. The sequence goes on along the minus strand of NC_140245.1, from coordinate 11,104,635 downwards.
GAGGGAAGCAAAAAAACAGTAATCACCCGGGGGCCAGATAAGTGAGCTGTAAGACCCTGACCCCTCTAAACAAGGCGATCGAGCAAGCTCCTGGAGTATGTTTGTCTACCGGCTAAGAACATTTATAAAGCAATAAATTACATTATTTTACATTACATTTTCAGAGTAAGAGAGGCTAAAAACATCATAGGAGAGACATGGCAAACACTGGTGTATGTCTGTGTGTGTGAATGTGCCTGGGCCCAGATAGAGGCAGGGGTTGGGGTAGGAATTTGTGTGAGGAATTTGAGGCATATTTTAGAGATGAAAATGTAACTGACATTAGGATGAGTATCACCCAGGCAAGACCAGATGTGCTGCTTGATGACTCTCTTCCTCCAGTGAGCAGTGTTATCAGCTTGTTTGGTTGACACACAGATGCTGAGCAAAGTGGTGTCACAACTTCAAGGACATGGCCAATATTTGGGGAAATACGCTCGTTTTCCATCTTCCCTGGGGTTAGACCAGCAGTATGAAGCATTTTCAACTGTGCGTGCAATATGGAGTGGCGAGACCTGGACCGATTAGCCTAGCTTAGCGGCATTCACTGGTACCAGGTTAGGCCGATAAGCCTACTAAGGACCCGTGATACCCTGGCCTCGACTGCCTGTTATTACAGCTCTTTACAACACACTGAACCATATTTATAAAGTTATGGACGGTGTATCTAGATACGAGCTAGTCTATTGTAGCATCTAACTATGTGCGAGCTGATGATATCCACTTCGCTCGTTGGAACGCACGTTTACCTCGATACCTAGCTAGTCGCAATGCTACGCGTTTGGAGTGATGCATGTAATCCCTACGCCTGGTTCTAAAAAAATAGTTCTGCGTATTTCTGCTTAGAAAACGAAAATGTTTAATTAAAATTAACACACATTAACAATTCTAAACAGAATAGTTTTGGAGTTGTATTGGGGGGTTATTTCGTGACATTTGGGAGGTAGGCTAATCGGCCTAACCTGGTACCAGTGAATACCGCTAAGCTAGGCTAATCGGTCCAGGTCTCGCCACTCCATATTGCACGCACAGCGTTGAAAATGCTTCATACTGCTTGTCTAACCCCAGGGAAGATGGAAAACAAGTATTTCCCAAAATCTTGGCCATGTCCTTTAAGTCATCTACATTCCTCCTTGATCCTATTCCCACCAGGTTTTTCAAGACTAGGACACTAGCGGTCTAGTTATGTTGTTTTATTTTACGTATTTATGTCCAATGCAGATGAGGGAGGATATTCTTGTAGACAACCTAATGCAATTCTGTATGTAGTGATGACAAGTTAAGGTGTGTGTGTGGGGGGGGGGGTTATATGTAGCTATCATTAACTGCTCCCTATGTACAGGCTTTTCACCATCGGCACTAAATACTGCCCTGGTAAAACCTCTTATGAAGAAATATAACTTTTGACCGATTTCCAACCTCCCATTTTTAAGTAAAATTCGAGAAAAAAATATTTTCAAACAGTTAAATGACTTTCTAGATGCAAATTGTATCCTTGATACTTTTCAGTCTGGTTTTCACCCTCATCTTAGCACGGAGACAGCACTGATCAAGGTTGTAAACGACCTCAGAATCAACACTGACTCCAAAAAGCTCTCTGTCCTTGTCCTTCTGGACCTGAGTGCAGGTTTACACACTGTAGATCATGATGTCCTTATTAAAAGACTTGAGAACTGGGTCGGCCTCTCCGGTCCAGTCCTTGACTGGTTCAGGAGCCATGTAACTGGCCGAGAGGTTTTCGTCACCTTTGGTGATCACAGCTCAAAAAACACTTCAGTGACGTGGGGTCCCACAAGGACCTAGGGCCTTTACTTTTCAGTCTGTATATGCTTCCCCTTCGTGATGTTATTTGGAGGCTCAATATTAACTACCATAGCTAAGCAGATGACCCACAGCTCTATATGTCTGTGACACCTGATGATTACAGCTCAGTTGACCAATCATACAATATATTGCTGATATAAATGTATGGATGTCACTGAACGTCCTTCAGTTAAATGAGGACAAAACAGATGTGCTGATCATTGCTGAAAAAGTTGAAAGGGAGAGACTATCTGACCTCTTAAAGTCGCACTGAAATGAAAAAAGCATTCTGTCCCATTTTGGTTCACATAATTGGTCATAGTGTTCACCTATTCAACGATGTATGCCAAAAAAATTACAAAATTCTACTTTTGTTGTAATCTTATATCAAAGTATATAATTTCTTACTTCCTGGAAAACGGTAAGTCACGTGCAATGACGACACCAGGTACCTTAGATTTTAGGCCAATAATCTCACGACATCCACCCGTCAATCAACGCTATCCTTCTATAGAATCTGTCTAAAGTTCTTAAAACCCGTCCACTTCTCAATGCTCCAATCAAATTCCTCTAAACACATGTCCCACCCTCATAGCTTGTTTGCGTCGGAAATACGTCAAACTACGGAAGTTAGATGATCTCAAATGTCCGTTTCAGTGCGACTTTAAAAACACTGACACTGAACACCAAATGCCAGGTCAAAAACCTAGGTGTCATGTTTGATTTTGATCTTAATTTTGAGACCCATATTAAGAATGTGAAAAGGACATCCTTTTATCACCTGAGAAACAACACTAAGGAGACCTTTTCTCTCCCAGGCTGACACTCAAAGACTAATGCATGTTTTTATCACTCTCAGGTTGGATTACTGTAACGCTCTTGTGTCTGGTCTACCAAAGAAAGCTATTAGTCAACTACAAATGATACAAAATAATGCAGCATGTGTCCTCACTAAGGGCACACATCACACCAGTCTTACAATCACTACACTGGTAACCTGTCAGTTTTAGAATAGAGTTTAAGATTCTTCTATTAGATTATAAATCAGCCCATAGTCATGCACCTGAACTATGTCAATGTTTTTAAGATATACACCAAGTACTGTAGGTCCCTGAGGTCCTCTGGCATTAAACACTTCCTGGAGCCATGACAAAGAGAGATGGGGAGGCTCTTACGTTTGTATGCCCTCAGCGCCTGGAATACCTTTACAGTAAATCTAAGAATGGCTGAAACTGTTGGAACTTTTAAGCGAAATCTAAAGACTTACCTTTTTAATCTCACTTTTATCATGTACTTGTGTTACAATTTAAGCTTCTCGATCTAAACTTTTTCTCTGTTCTTTTAAACTTTCTATTCTCTTTTTCTTGCATTTTCTATTGTGTACCATTTACTATGAACCATGTTTTTATTTATCTTATTCTGTAAAGCACTGTGTGCTACATTTGTTTGTATGAACGTGCTGTATGAATAAACATGATTTTGATTACATGCTCGACAAACGCCTCTGAACCTTTAGTGTAGCTCATATCACAGATGCTCGTGGGTGACATCACTACTGGGGACTGATCGATGCTCTGCAGGCCCTTACCCCACCTCTGCCTCTCTCCCCCCCCCCACAGTCAACAGGCCCTTACCCCACCTCTGCCTCTCCCCCCCCACAGTCAACAGGCCCTTACCCCACCTCTGCCTCTCCCCCCCCCCCCCCCCACAGTCAACAGGCCCTTACCCCACCTCTGCCTCTCTCCCCCCCCCCCCCCCCCCCCACAGTCAACAGGCCCTTACCCTGCCTCTCTCTCCTCCCCCCCAATGTCAACAGGCCCTTACCCCACCTCTGCCCCTCTCTCCCCCCCCCCCCCCCCCCACAGTCAACAGGCCCTTACCCCACCTCTGCCCCTCTCCCCCCCCCACAGTCACCAGGCCCTTACGCCACCTCTGCCTCTCTCCCCCCCCCCCCCCCCCCCACAGTCAACAGGCCCTTACCCCACCTCTGCCTCTCTCTCCCCCCCCCCACAGTCAACAACAAGCTGAAGGTCCCCCATGGTGCTGAGGAGCTGGTGGGTAAGGCGGTGGAGCACCTGTTCCAGAAGGACAACGGGGACAAAAACGAGTGGAGAGGCCTGGTGCTCTCGCGCGCGCCCATCCTGACCAACTGGTACTACGTGACCTACGAGAAGGACCCGGTCCTGTACATGTACCAGCTCTGGGACGACTACGTGGACGGGGACCTGCGGGTGCTCTCCGAGGCTGGTGAGAGCAGGGGGAGGAGTCATTACTGAGACATTAATTTATTCATCACCAACCAGGAAGTTTTACCACCAGCAGCATAGTTATTAAAACAGCCAACGACTGCCTATTTTTCTATTGCCGTGTGAAACTTTTTTTTTTTCAGATTGGCATTCATCCTCCTCTTCCTCTACGTCTCCTTATTATTTTATTTCTTCTACTTCTCTCCAGAGCATAAACAGCTCCCGGAGGATAAGCCAGCTGGAGAGACGGAGAGCCTTGTGGGTAAGCAGGTGGAGTACGTGACGGACCAGGGCGTGAAGAGGGTCGGTCTGGTCATCTACCAGGTTCCTGCCAAGCCCTCGGTCTACTACATCAAATATGACGATGACTTCCACATCCACGTCTACGACCTGGTCGAGACCACCTAGGCCACCAACTCTCCCCACCTCCTCTTCTCCTCCTGGTGAATGCCACTCATTCTCTCGTTCTCCCTCCTCCTTTTTGCTCTTCTTCTCCTTCTCTTCCTCTTCTCCTTGTAAAGGTACAGTACATGCCACTGATTATCAAGGTCTTCTTCCTCTTCCTCTTGGTCAAGACTGCTGGGACACAAATGACTCTCTACCCTCTCCTGCTGCTCCTCTTCACCATCCACCATCATTTTTACTTTGACTTGTCTAGGTTCTCCTCTAATGAGAGCTGATGCTCTGGGCCTCAAACATAGAGTTGACCACAGTATCAATCCACCCATCTGTCTGTAATATACTTTGTAGTGTTGATTGATCCCTATTTTTTGTATGTTTATAATACACTGGGACTGTACTTTTCTTCATGGCTTCAGATGTTCAGAATGTGTATGTGATGCTTCTTTTTAAAGGTTTTATTATTTCCTTTTCCTGTCTGAATATGTACTGTATGCCCTCAGGAAGAAAAGCAGTTGAAGTTGGTACTGGGTTGTTTGAGTCCTGTCATGATTGCGGTCTGTTTATGACTTGATAACATTGGGCACAGTTCCTATGCTGACGTAATCAGTGTTTAAGGTGGTGGATTTTACCAACAGAGCCACAAGCTATTTGTTTTATTACTGTCAGTGCAGTGAGATTCAGAGAAGATAACTAATATTTGACTTATGTTTGAGAGTTATGCTATGCCATTTAGACATTTCATAGTCTAATGTTCAGTTCAGTTTGAACAATTTTCCATAGGTCATTAAATGAATGGATTTGTATTTAATTAATTAATATAGCTCACAAAGATACTAGAAAATATTATTGGCTGGTAAGTGTTTAGTAGTTTATTGGGATTACAATCTTGTATTCAGGCCTAAAATAGGTAGCTAGGCCATTTGGATGTATGTTTTTATTGTAAATACTGCAAAGATGTTTTGGTATGATTTGATGTTAAGGTTGAATAATGCCTCAGTGAGTGATCACAGCATTTATTTTTTTCATAAATAAAGTTCTGGACGTAGACGAGGCGTATGTGCTCCCGTGGATGTGTTTTCACACAGGTGCCTGAAAACCACCGTATCTCCTAGAGAAGACAGTCATCACACATCACACAATGACTTGACTACAGCAATTTTGTTCTTTCTGTTCTTTAAACATGCTTTGTGTGCAAGTTATGTCATAGACATGAAGGCAGAGGCAGTGGGTTGTAAACCCTTTGCAATATTTTTTATATTTTCCAGTTGACCTAAAACCTCCATAAGACCTCATATTTAGGCACCTGGTAAAAGAAAATGCTGGATCTTTGTACTGTACTGTGTATAGACTTGATAAATCTGTGATGTGCAGAGGGTTTTTTCAACTCAAGGTCCTGGAATACTGAAACCTCACTAGAAGTGAAGACTTTTGTTTGGATACATGCCCAACTTCAGACCTGTATCACAGTGTCTCACTTTGCTGGCATTGTAAATCACCATTCATCTTTTGTGTACTTTTAGTGTTTAGAGCGTACACACAAGAAACGTAAAACTTTGTACTTGGGTCTCATGAGCCTTAGGATGAGTACAGTCAGGTCAAACTCAAGTCTTTTGCATATGTGATAATCTTCCCCCATCTCCTGTGTATCTCCCAGCCTACACACGCTTATGTAACAGATGAATTCAGGCCAATGCAAACTTATGTAACAGATTGACTTTGAACCTTCAACATTGTAACCCTATAAACATCTATGTTGGCCTGCTTCCCTGAGGTGTAGGGGTGATATTTGGGCTTTTCAAACCACAGGCAGAGATGGATGAGTCTATGTACTCACTCTTCAACTCCATCCCAGAGAAGCTAGCCCTCACACGGTTCATTTGAAATGCCAACCTTCCACTGCCAGCTGACAATAACAGGCGGTGTTTCTGCTTGTGAAATGAGGAGGGTTTGAATTCCACAGGGTTCTAGGAATCCATGTCTTAATGAAACACATCACAACTTATTTTTGTACTTACTCAAGTGGGCTAACTTCAATGATGGAATTCCCAGTGAGTTGTCTACCAATTTGATAGAAAAAAATAAAGAATATTGTTTGCATAACCTTTGTGTCTGCTCTGCTATGTATTATATGGTGCAACGTCATAACTAACTGGGCGGTTTAAAGTGCAATTCTTGTCTACTTGAACATTGGTTCAACTATCTGAAGGAGGTTAGTTTAGTTGAGGTCCTACTCCAAAGTCAAAACACTGCAGGTGCATGTCATGGATAGGCTACTGGTCCCACCTTTGTGCTAAGTTACACCCCAAGATAGGTGTTGGCTATTACTGTAAGTATCTAGTGGTAGGAGGTGCCCGGCTTATCAGTGAGGGCAACTTCGGCCACTGGACGCTTTATCTTCATAGACTCTTGTCTACAACCCTAACGCCGCAGCAGAATCATTGGTGAACTTTCTAACCGTCCAAGGCCAATTGCCTGAGTTTCACTCACTAAACTCGCGATGAAGGTCCCATGGAGAGCAAAAATCCTCATGTTCGTTGTTGGACTTACGGCGATTGCATGGAGGGACACATTTGATGAAGGTGAGTTATTCAAACCGGACAAATTTGAAACAATTCCACTAGCCAGGGACGCAAGGGGGATACCGAAATCTACCACGGTTTAGGCTACTATAGTTTTACCATGATACATTGGGCTACTTCGTGGTAACTAATTACCACGAAATCCACCACGGGTTAGTATGATTTAACTATAGTAAACTAGTTACCACGCTCACAGTAAAAGTTAATTTCCGTAAGGGGACAGAGAGACAGGTGCTCCATTTCAAATAGCCTACATATTTACATTCTCAGCGAATATGGCGCTAAAGGGTCGGGTGCGCTGCCAACTAGCTGGAGCTGCTGCCTCCGCGACCCGACCTCGGATAAGCGGATGAAGATGGATGGATGGAATATGGCGCTAAAACCTTGATTTGGTCTACAGTTTAATGCACTGAAGAAAGATGTGATTATGGCAACATTTATTAATCTTAATTTGTCATCTGATAGCGAACCCATAAACACTTAACAGTGTCTAGTTAACACTGTATAGCTGTATCCCAATCTGAGTGCGCAAACCACCCTTGCGGCCCCTCGCACTTGCGGGCTGAGGCCTGAGCACTTAATTGGGTGCTAAAAGGGCCAGAGGGTGCAGGGCTGTGAATTAAATGGGACAGCACTTCCAGCGGCGTGCCAACGATTCCCAAGCCAGTTTAGCTCAATGCCCCTCCCACTTCGTTTTCATTGGCTGCCGCGTCCCTCACGCAGAGGCTGCTCTGACGCGCTCCTCAGCTCCGCAAATTGACGTCTGTTTTAATTTAATAATATTTAAAATGTATGTTAGGTGGGATATGTTTGCAGCATGTGGATTTCAAGATACATTTTGTGTTATCGGCAAATGTCATAATTTATGTGTGATGCACTCGGATCATGACTCGGATGCATTCAAACCAAGCCCCCAGGATTCGAAATCTAAATTGAAGGCCTATTGAACCGCGCCATCTTGGCTAGATTTGTAGTCATTTTGCTATTTCCGGTGACTTTTGTACTTGCGCAGTTGTGCTTTTCTGTCCGACGTGCGTCCACGCACGTTCCCGGCTCTCCCCGCTTTGATTTAGCAATGAAAACCGGCTTGCATATTAACCTGTTTTTGTAAAATATATCCATTGGAGAAATTATTTTTTCATCCAGGCATCTTAGTTTTAACAGGTTAAATATAACTGAACATGTTTTGTTTGCTAGTAGATGGTATTCAATCCGTTCGCGATAACGTTATTGCAGCCAGGCTAAATTCCTCCAGGGAGCCAGTGACAAGCGAGTTGAAAAGCTTCACTCCCCGCCAGCAGGAGCTTTGGCCGCTGCTACCGCATCTCGGATAACCCGCTGAGTTCGTGGCTGCCATTTCACATTCGCCCTTGATCAATCCCAATACCGATCCATGGTAATAATGAATCAATTGTTCAGATCGGCAGTGCTGCATGCATGTTACAACATCATTGTTAGCTTTATTAACATAACCATAGACTACATTTATCTCTCTAACGTTAGGCTATCCATCTTACACCAGTCGGCCATTCGATAGCTAGAAGCGGTCAACGCCAACGTTGACCGTGGACGTGGGACAGAAAAGCACAACTGCGCAAGTACAAAAGTCACCGGAAGGCCAGAAAAGCACAACTGCGCAAGTACAAAAGTCACCGGAAATGGTCAAATGACTACAAATTTGCCAAGATGGCGCGGTTCAATAGGGCTTCATTGTTGATAGCGGTCAGTGAATGGAGTGGCTGTATCCAGTTCTATTAATAGCCTACATCCATGACTCAAACACTGTGTCACATGAGACGCGGTGGACTGTGGGTATTTTCTGCTCCTAAATTTGCGAAAATCTGCGGACTTTCGGTAAGTGCGGTTAAAGTGCGCAAAATGGCGGCAGTGGCGCACTTGTGGACCTAGTAATTCAATTTTGGGACTACCCTGAGCCCTTGTGGACTTGGCAGGAACGCGCATGTAAGGCCACAAGGCCACGAGTGCTCTGCACTTTCGCCTAAGTGCGATTTGGGATTCAGCTTATGAGCCTAATCAGACCTGCTTCTTGATAGTGGCTCACTATCTGGGTTGTTAACCTTAGATTCGCTTATTCACTTAACGTTATCTTAATTGGATCATAAATTCAAACGGGTATCTGACTGTTTATCTAATTGCGTAAGTGGGACAGTGGGGTCAATGTGTCAAGAGTTGCCTACCTGGCTGCATAAACTGCATAAAGAGGAACCTCCGCTTGACGAGCAGCAGCATGTTGACCATGTTATGTTGTTTGTTGTTGTACATCTCCAGGTTGTTAACCCAGTATGTCAATCCCTTATGAGGGGTGGAAGTAAAAAAAAAAAAGTGGTCGATTAAAATGCAATCGAATTAAATGTGATCGATTAAAATGCAATTGAATTAAATATGTGAATGATTAAAATGCAATCTAATTCAATTATTCATTAAATTAATCATTCAATTATTCATTAAATTAATCTTTAAACTGCACTTTTATCATTTGAGTGCGCTTTTATCATTAAAAGTGTGCTTTCATCATTAGTGTGCTTTTATCATTAAACTGTACTTTTATCATTAGCGTGTGCTTTTATCATTTGATGTACACCTGTGGGTGTGGTCAGTTGATTGACACATACAACACACACCAGTCTAATGATAAAGGCTATATCGTTAGAGTGGTGTGTGTTGGGAAAGTACGGTGGCCCTGAAGTGTCACAACACAACACATAAAAAAAAAAGTGACAACGCATCAAAAAAAAAGGCAACTCATCAAAAAAAGTGACAACACATAAAAAAAAGATGACAACGCAACACAAATCGGCCACAACACAAACCGGCCACAACACAAATCGGCCACAACACAAACCGGCCACAACACAAATCGGCCACAACACAACACAAACCGGCCACAACATGACACAAACCGGCCACAACACAACACAAACCGGCCACAACACAACGGAAGTGAGCCACAACACAACGGAAGTGAGCCACAACAGGGGGGCGGAGTCTCGCCATCACGCCACGAACCCCACAACTCGGCCCCTGAGTGGGCTAGAGACACACGGTCTTCCCTGGTGGGTGCAGGAGTGTGGCCCAGAGAGAGCTACACTGCTCCTGACTGGCTCTGATCTGAGGGGGCGGAGTCTGGCCAGCACGCCACTATCCACGCCACGACCCCACAACTCGGCCCCTGAGTGGGCTAGAGACACACGGTCTTTGCCCGTGGGTGGCCCGGTGAGTGGTACACTGTCCATAAATGGATTTGACCTGAGGGGGCGGAGTCGTGCCACCACACCACTTTCCACGCAACAACCCCACAACTCGGCCTCAGAGTGGATTTTGCAGTCTTCCTGGTCTTGAATGAGTCAGTGTCGTGTTAACTTGTATCAGAGCTCCCTCTAGTGTCCCTCTCGCACTTTTATCTTGCACTCGGCCTATTGCCACTCAGTAGCTTGTCGACAAGCTTACAATCCAACGGTGAATTTTGTACTATTCCATCGTTTGACACACACTGACCATATTTTTCTGAACACTGAATGTGTTAGCTATTCTACATGTGGCTACCTAGCTAAGTGAATATGGTCATCTTCTTGTTCACACACAATAAACCATAAAGTATTTGCTCTCCCGTTGACACACACACACCGCGACCAAATTATGCTGAACACTGAATTTGCCATTATACAGATGGCTACCTGCTCTCACGATAACGTTTTTCAACTGGTAGAATTCTGTAAGCACACGCATTTGCATTACCGAGTTGTGGGGTTCGTGGCGTGGTTATGAAATTCCGCCCCCTCAGTTCAAAACCATTCAGGGACAGTGTACCACTCACCGGGCCACCCACTGGCAAAGACCGTGTGTCTCTAGCCCACTCTGAGGCCGAGTTGTGAGGTTGTGGCGTGGATAGTGGCATGATGGCGAGACTAAGCCCCCTCAGGTTAGAGTCAGTCGCGGACAGTGTAGCCCTCTCTGGGCCACCCTCCGCACCCACTAGTGAAGGTCGTGTGTCTCTAGCCCACTCGGGCCGAGTTGTGGGGTTTGTGGCGTGGTGGGCGAGACTCCACACCCTCAGGTCAAAACCATTCAGGGACAGTGTACCACTCACCGGGCCACCCACTAGTGAAGACCGTGTGTCTCTAGCCCACTCTGAGGCCGAGTTGTGGGGTTGTGGTGTGGATAGCGGCGTGCTGGCCAGACTCTGCCCCCTCTGGTCAGAGCCAGTCAGGAACAGTGTAGCTCTCTCTGGGCCACCCTTCTGCACCTATCGGGGAAGACCGTGTGTCTCTAGCCCACTCTGAGGCTGAGTTGTGGGGTTCGTGGCGTGGATAGTGGCGTGATGGCGAGACTCCGCCCCCCCAGTTGTGGCTCACTTCCGTTGTGTTGTGGCTCACTTCTGCTGTGTTGTGGCCGGTTTGTGTTGTGTTGTGGCCAGTTTGTGTTGTGTTGTGACCTTTTTGATGCATTGTCACTTTTTTTTGATGCATTGTCACTTTTTTTGATGTGTTGTGTTGTGACACTTCAGGGCCACCGTAGGAAAGGGCAAAAGCGCAGTCTAATGACAAAAGTGCAAGCACTCTGTAATGATAAATGCGCACTCTAATGATAAAAGCACACTCTAATGATAAAAGCACACGCTAATGATAAAAGCACACGCTAACGATAAAAGTGCAGTTTAATGATAAAAGCACACTCTAATGATAAAAGCAGACTCTTAATGATAAAAACGCACTATAATGATAAAAGTGCAGTTTAATGATTAATTCAATGATTAATTTAATGAATAATTGAATTTGATTGCATTTTTATCATTCACACATTTAATTCGATTGCATTTTAATCGACATCACATTTAATTCGATTGAATTTTAATCGACCACATATTTATTAATTAATTTTTGTTACTTCCACCCATCACAATCCCTATCCTACTCGCTCTAACGCTTGGCTTGTTCTTGAGGTTCCTTGTAATAGGACAGAGCTTGGCAAAACTGCCTTTTCATTTGCTGCTCCGCATGCCTGGAACCTACTACAGAACACTTTTAAGTTAGACTCTCTCCCATCCTATCAACTTTTTAAGGACATGGCTGAAGACCATTTTGTTTCTTTGTGTAATTGTTTTACTTGATGTTATGTAATGTGTATATTGTTTTATCCTATTTATTTGGTATAATGAACTGTATATGTTTATTCTTGTGAACTCGGCTCCACCGAAAATGAGGGTCTCCCTCAGTGGATCCCCGAGGTGAAATAAAGGCTTGAAATGAAAAGACATGAAATGTATGCTTCCACAGGATGTAGTGTAGGCCTACAGGTAAGCAAACCAGTCATCAGTCTTAACCAGTGTCAGACTCGTTACTCAAAAATGTAGGCTAATATATTACTTATTGCTCGTTATTCTTTTGAAAAGCAATATACGTATTACTTGCAGCCAAAAGTAACTAGTTACAAAAGTAAAGTTAATTAGCTTTTAAATTAGTTACTTTTGTAATGTATTACTTTTCCGTTACACCACTGTGTGAATGTCAGGGTAAATGCAGCTAATGGCTTCAAACCAGCAGTTTTTTCTGCAGCCTATGACTCCCTAAAAGTGACATACATGAAAAGCACACCCGGCTCAAACTGCTGACCAGATATCTTTGAACAACTACTGTTGCTCATGTAAAGCTGAAAGTGAAAACAAGACAACAAGCAAATCAAAAGGTGTAATTCTGCCGTGGAACGGAACCTGCTCGCATCCCCAGGAGAAATGGCCCTCCTGAGTCCCGGCCACGTTTTAAGCACTGCGGACAGTTTTCCCCTTTCTGTTCTTCTTGACACTCGTCAGACATGATGTCTGGTTAACACTGGCTTCCATTGCTGAGAGAAATGTTTCATCTCAGTTCTGAGCTCTTCAATTATTTGCTGTGTATTGGGATTCTCCATTTTGGCCTCTTGCTGCTACAGCAGTGCTGGGCTCTTTGGGTGACTGGGAAGCCTGAGCAGATGAGTGGTCAGACTGCATTTCCGCGTGGAGCTCCTGCGCCGGTGGGCTTTTGCCTCCAGCTTCGCTGCCTCATTCACCAATCAGTTCCTCCTCCGACGTCCTGACATCACTGAGATAGGGCAAGATCTAAAACTCCAGTCATTCAGCAATCCGGTTTCAATTGAGTGGAGGAATTTGCAATGAATGGTGTCCTTGCTATACTGCTCATCATTGTCTTCATTCGTGTCCTTCCATAACATCTTATCCTTCAGCTCAAATGGCTCGGAAGACAAAATTCAGGGCAGACAAATTCAGCTGACTCGCTAGGCTCTTGTCTTGTGATACAGTATGTTGATCAGTTGTTGATAGAGGTCAGTGGCTGTCTACTTTGTAATGGTTGAGTATGAGCCTGCGCTTCAAAGAAAGCCTGGAGTGATGGCTCTCATCACAACCCAGTGGTTTGATTGATTTGATTTTATACACCCCTGTAATCATTAACGGGACCCCTGTAGAGAGAGTGGACAGTTTCAAGTAACTTGGCATCCAGATCACCAAGGACCTGACATGGTCAACACACATATACACTGTGGTGAGGAAAGCACGTCAGAGACTGAACCACCTCAGACAACTGAGGAAATTCAGAGCGTCCCACCAGATCTGACTGAGCTTCTACTCATCCATGATCGAGAGCATCCTGACTGGGAATATCACCACCTGGTACGGGAACTCCCAGGATCGCAAGGCCCTACAGAGAGTGGTACGGTCAACTGCTCCCATCACAACCTCAATCATCTGTTTCTGAATGGCCTTTCTCCAGCCTCTCTTAAATTTGTCAGATCAGACTAAGGTAAGATAATTTGTTCTCCTGACCTCTCTCTAATTTGCCCAAAGATCTTAAATTCTGTTCTCAGCGGGACTTTAGTGAACACCAGGAAGGCTGCGGGACCAGACAGTATCGCAGGGCGGGTCCTCAAGGCGGCGCCGACCAACTGGCTCAGGTGTTCACAGTGATATTCAACCTGTCCCTGGCCCCTGTCCATTGTCCCCACATGCTTCAAGAAGTCCTCCATCATCCCTGTACCCAAGAAGCCAAGACCAGCCTGCCTCAATGACTACCGCCCGGTAGCTCTCACCTCTGTGGTGATGAAATCAAAGTCAACTTTATTTATATAACACTTCATACAAACAAATGTAGCACACAGTGCTTTACAGAAAAATTAAAAACAGTTAAAATAGTAGCTAAAAATAAGAGAATAAAACACAACAAATTATATATGGCAAAAGAGAATAGAAAGTAAGGAAACATTTAAATTGAGTATGTAAAAAAATTAAATTACTATAGGTAAAACTACATGATGAAAGCAAGATTAAGATCGCGCTTAAGGTCTTTCTTGAAAGTATGCACAGACTGAGGTTCCCTGAGGTGGTCATGGAGGGCGTTCCACAGCCTGGGAGCAGCAGTGCCGAAGGCTCGCATCCCCATGGTGTTTAGCTTGAACACAGGGGGGTTGAGGAGGTTGGTAGTGGAGGAGCGGAGGGTGCGTGAGGGATCCCGATGAGTAGTGCATTGCAATAGTCCAGCCTGGAGGAGACAATGGCGTGGACGAGCTTCTCTGCATCTGCCAGGGTGAGTGTGGGACGGAGTTTGGCAATGTTCCTGAGATGGTAGAAGGACGTCTTGTACAGCTGTTTGATGTGGGTCTCGAAGGTGATGTGACACCTTCACACCCAGGTTGGTGACTGATGTGGGGAGGGGAATGTTCTGGCTGACCGTACCACTCTCTGTAGGGCCTTGCGATCCTGAGAGCTGCCGTTCCCGTCCCAGCTGGTGATATTCCCAGTCAGTATGCTCTCGATCATGGATGAGTAGAAGCTCCGTCGAATCTGGTGGGACGCTCTGAATTTCCTCAGTTGTCTGAGGTGGTTCAGTCTCTGACGTGCTTTCCTCACCACAGTGTCTATATGTGTTGACTAGGTGTGTAACGATACACTAATCTCACAAAACGACATGATACACGATATTGGGTTGACGATAACAATATGATACGATACACTAAGGGCAGATGTGAAGCGTTGCAGTAGCGCTGCTGTTCACACCAATAGTGCATTTCTCCACATCTCTACTCCACTACACTTTGTGAATTTAGAGCTTAACTGTTGTAATATCATGGATAGGCCTAGAGACAAAAGATGTGTTTGTTACCAGCGTTGTGTAGCCAGCGTTCACTGATATACAATAAACATATCACAATATTGTTTTCACCTTGCGATACGTATTGTGATGTTTCTGTATCGCGATATATTGTGGCACGATATATTGTTACACCCCTAGTGTTGACCATGTCAGGTCCTTGGTGATCTGGACACCAAGGTATTTGAAACTGTCCACTCTCTCTACAGGGGTCCTGTTAATGATTAGAGGGGTGTATCAAATCAAGTCAATCAAACCACTGGGTGTCAGGAGCCCCATCTCCTCCAGGTAGGCCCTCTCATCATTGTTGGTGATCAGGCCTATCACTGCTGTGTCATTGGCAAACTTGACGACACCACTGAAGTCAAAGGTGGCTGTACAGTCGTGTGTGTTCAGGGAGTACAGTAGTGGGGACAGAACACAGCCCTGGGGTGCTCCTGTGTTGAGTGTGAGGGGGGGATGAGGTGTGGTTGCCCACCTTCACCACCTGGGGTCTGTCTGACAGGAAGCCCAGGATCCACTTGCAGAGGGCGTCACTTTGCTCCAGGACCCTTAGCTTGGTGTTGAGTCTGGGTGGGGTTATAGTGTTGAAAGCTGAACTGTAGTCAATGAACAGCTGTCTCACATAACCCAACATGTTCCCCTTGCTCTTCTCTAGGTGGGACAGGGTGGTGTTGGAGGATGTTGGCTATTGCATCCTCTGTGGATCTGTTGGGTTTGCATGTGAACTGTAGGGGTCTAGTTTTCTGGGCAGTGAGGAGCAGATGTGTTCCTTGACCAGCTTCTCAAAGCACTTCCTTCAAACTGTGGGAACTTTTAAAACCCACCTCTTCACAAAAGCTTTCTGTTGACCGTTCTCCCATGTCATCTTCATCTTTTATGTGCCATGTAATGCTTGCTTCATGTTTTTTATTTATTTTTAATTATTATTGTATTATTATTATTGTATATTTTAATATGCACTTTGAGATTTCTCTAAAAGTAAAGCGCACTACAAATAAAATGTATTATTATTTTATAATTATTTCAGTGTCGTGACTTCATTTTTTAAACTGGCTTCAAGCCAGGAATCACATGACAAACAAATTTGCATACAAGGGATGTTCGTTTAACACATATATGGTCACAAACAGTTAAACTAGTATTCTAAATGGTCAATGGTTCAGCTGAGCTCTGACCCCCCTTCGGACACTGGGGCTAATTGGGTCCTTCCTGGGATCATGTAACGTTTTGATGTATCATAACCACATTAGGCACACTTGGACAAAGGCCAATTGAGCCTTGCAATAACACAGTTCAAACTAAAGTTTTAGTTTTTATTCATTATTCTAATAAAATGATTACTACATGAGAGTAATACAGCTGTGATTGATGTAATACAGTATCAAAATATACTACATTTATCATCCAACCACAAACCAAGGTATTTGTACTCAGTGATTCTCAATATGCAGACAGACCATATCATTAATGGTGAAAAGGACAGGACACTGAGCCTTGGGGCACACCTTTAACTAGAGACAGGAAATCAGGTTGGATGCGTCAACATTGATGGATGCCATTCACTTTCAATGGCTGCAGCCGAATGGCATTCTGGTTCCGTTGTTGTTCCGGTGCGTTGCGCTGCCTGCGTTGCTAGCGTCGAAACTTGAGCAATGTTCAACTGTCAGATGTGTTGCTGGAGCTGCCGACCAATCAGATGTCTTGACGGAGAAGGACGTCATCGCAAGGCGGGATTTGGTTGTTGTTGCATGCAGCAGACACGCCTTCCACCATACGTTGACGGAATGGAAGTGTGTGAGCAGCCCGATAGTACTGAAACCAGTCACAAGCACCTCTATCCAAACCTAGATAGTCTATTTAAAAGCAGCTGGTGATTGACAGTATCAAATGCTTTTGAGAGATCTACAAAGAGGGCAGCACAATGTTTCCTGTTGTCTAATGCCAAGATGATGTCACTAGTAACAAGAGTAACATCTGAAATGGTAATATGATTAGCTCTGAATCCAGATTGGTGAGGATTTAAAACTGAATGACTTAAAAGAAAATATTTTAACTGGTTATTTACCAAGGTCTCCAGGACTTTGGCTGGCATGTTAACCTAGAGATAGGACGATAGTTATCCAGCTTATTCTACCCCCTTTGTGCAGTGGGACCACTCAGGCAGATTTCCAGACCTGAGGAACTATACTCGATGCAATGGAGAGATTAAAAATGTATGACAACAGCTCACTAATGACTGGAGCTGCAAGTTTTCTAAAAACAAATCTAGATTGTCCTCACCAGTAGAACACTTGGGCCCAAATTGAAGCAAAAAATTGATTGCTCCTGCTAATAGCTTAATATTTTGCACAGCAATTGCAACGGCAATCTGCTCCAGTTTAGCACAATATCTACAAAAGATTTTGCTCTAATGATATGCCCGGGAAAACACGCCCACAAATTTGTCAACTGTGTTCAATTTGCTCCCATGATTGCAATTAGCCATGTGGTAAATATTGGCTTTGTGCCAAGAACACAATATCCACGACTATGACAGAGAGAAAGCGCAAATATAAATGTTCAGACCAAGAGCTGAATGTCCTCACCTACGAGGTGCATAGACATGCAGCCAAACTGCAATCAAGAAATCTGGACCCAACTGAGAGAAATCACATTTGTGAATCCATATCAGAGAGTGTTAGTGCAGTGAGAGAGAGGAGAGGGAAAAGTGAAAGAGATTTACACTTTCAGTGTCTGTAAGCCAATAGTTAATAATGACCTTACATGTCATTCTCTTTTTATTTCTCATTTAAGCCTATTGTCCAATAATGATGTGATAATGAAGATAATGACTATTATTTATGAGCAATTGTCATTCACTTTTTCTCATTTTTGTCATTCACTGTATTCTCGTTTGTATTCGCATGTAGGCTATTTCCTAAAATGCTTTGAATGTATTGATTTGTGTGTGAATGATTAGTTCCCTCTAACACAGCAGTGAACGTATCCTACAAAATAAGAGTCATGTTTTGCCTTTTGTGCCAAGCTATCGATGTTGCACCAACATAAGCCCACTATGACCCACTGTGACCTAAGTAATGAGGCTAGTGAATTGGTATTTTCAGGGTGAGAAGTTGAGTTGTATTGTTTGGGTTTGATTGACGCGTTCGCCTTTGTTTGTGAAGCATTCGGCAGGTAGTGCACGACCCGCTTGAAGGCCTAGCCTCCTGAACCACAGCCGCCCTGAGTGTAGGCTAGAGATGTAAAACTTAACAGTGTAGGCTATTTAAAAAACAAAACGGAATTGTTGCAGAAACATTACTGAATATAGCTGCAAGCAGCAATGTGGGGGCCAAGCAGGACGCGCGACCATCAAAGCATCAAAGATAACAAGTGAAATACGCCATAGCCGCATTCGAATCCCTACTGCAGTTTTGAAAATAGGGCATACGGTACAGAATAAACGCACTTAAAACTTTGACAGGTTGGTGGCGCTAGAGAGTTTGAGGTGTCGACATAGACTTGGTGACAGAGGTCACGGCACTGTCCCCGATAAGTGTGCCTAATGTGGTTATGATACATCAAAACTTTACTGAGGTATGACCACACTTCCTGTTTGGCGGCTTGGACACCAAATTCGATTGGCTGTAGCGAGCGAACACCTTCAACAATCGAAAATCCTTGTAATACTTTTGTGGACATTGGTCTAGGGAATGTGTACATCCAGTGTCATGTAGATTGGTGAAAATCCCTAGGAGAAGATACATTTTAAGTGTTTTACACAAAATACAAAATGGCGGGAAATCCAATTAGTGGAAAATGACATTATAGTGATGAACTCGGCATGAGCCAGGGATTCCAACGGTACCTCATTTTTGAAAATCGGTCACACAGGTCAAAAGTTGTGTGCCTAAACGCACTTCCAACTTTGACATGGTAGTGGCGCTAGAGGGTTCAAGCTGTCACGATGACACTTACTGACAGGGGTCACGGGACTGTCCCCGATGAGTGTGCCAAATGTGGCTTTGATACATTAACAATTTGCTAAGATATGACCCCATATCCTGTGTGGCAGCTTGGACGCCAAATTTGATTGGCTGTAGCAGGAGAATGCTTTTGAGAATCGAAAATCCCTGGATAATTTTTGTGGACATTGGTCTAGAGAATGTGTATACCGAGTTTCGTGCAGATTGGTGGAAATTCCTAGGAGATACATTTAAGTGTTTTTCACAAAATCCAAAATGGCGGGAAATCCAATATGGCGGAAAATGATGTCATAGGGTGCGTTGAACTCGGATTGAGCCAAGGAATCCAATGGTCCCTCGTTTTTGAAAATCGGGCTTACAGGTCAAAAGTTGCGTTGACTCAAGGAACTGTCATAAATGAGTGTGCCAATTTTCACAACTTTTTACCATACGGTTCTATGGGCTGCCATAGACTCCCATGGCAGAAGAATAAGGAAAGAAAAAAATTAAGAAAAGGTACAAGAACAATGGAGGCCATCCGCAGTGAGTTTTCTTTAGCACCAAAACAAAAGTCATCAAGGCACTTCAAATATAAAGCAGGTTTAAACCATATTATTTACACAGAGCCAACATTTCCCATACAAATAACATTAAAAAACTGAAAGATTACGATAAAAAAGAAGAGTAGCATAGGAATGATGTTCACAGAAAACTCAAAATAATTCCTGATAATGTTCTGTCTGGCATGCCTGCCCTGCTCAGCTTGCACATCAGCCTGGGGGACGGTGCCTTTGTCTAGCTGCATGATCCCTGGAGAGCCCGGGCTGTCAGCCCCTTATATGTGCTCCCCTTCTTAAATTGAATGCGCGTTCTCGTACATCTGGATTTGCATACATAAATGCCCCGCCAGCTCCTTACTACAGGGTCGTGTG
Organism: Borostomias antarcticus; assembly: GCF_949987555.1. NCBI lineage: Eukaryota > Metazoa > Chordata > Actinopteri > Stomiiformes > Stomiidae > Borostomias > Borostomias antarcticus. Next base: position 11,084,531 of record NC_140245.1, on the reverse strand, counting down.
CACACAAAATCCCCAGACAGCACGGAAAAAGTTGAGATGTTCCCAATTGACATGCTTGATGTTCAAGGTCACGTGCAAATTTGACGTTTTATTCGTCACATGCAACATAGCCTACCAGTAAAATGAGCAGTGAGATGTTTCTCCGCTAGCTCTGTGCACACTAAGCTTAGGTGAAACAAACCAATACAAAATAACAAAAGAAAACAAGAAGGTATATATGGGCTTTTAATACAATATGCAAAATATATAACCTACATGAAAGGGATGGGATGTGCTGAGAGCAGATTGAATTGTAGCCTACAGTTTAGTTAAATGCATGAGTAGGCTACTTATGGATATTGATAGGCCCTATATCTATATTATGTAGGACCATGTGATATATTTTAGTTATGGATATTCACATGTTTACAGTATTTACAGAATGTAGATGTGTCCATTCTGACTATGGAATATAAGGTGCTGTTGTGCTGAGTCTGAGTATAGCGACTGTGTTTAGTGCTTATTTATTAATTCACTGCCATTTGCAGAGTTTGTGTAGTGCTTTTATTTATTTTAGGACACCGCAATGCCTTCATGAATGTGAAACGTAATTGGAAATGATACAAATATCCTCGTATTTATGATTATTATTCAAGCCTAGGATGTCTGTAGACTTGATGTGAACGCAATCACCTCGGATTTCTCATAAATTCAGCCCTTGCGAACGGGCGCACTCCAATCTGGCCTACCTACAACTGCATTTTCGCGTTCTTAAATCCTGTTCTTAGATAAGAACATCCGAGATAAGAAACCATTCAGGAATGCCAGAATTGTCCCGGGAACTTCGTAAGTGGAGTTAAGAAGAAATTTCTTCTTAACTTCTTCTTAACTGTGTTCAGGAATGAGGTCCAATGTGTGGCCTTGTTTTCACCAGCTTTAGGTGGTAGTAGGACAGCAGCCACTCATACCCAGATCAGAAACACCCCAAGCAGAGATCCAGTCACATCTGTTAGAAAAGAGTCAACCAATAACGGTAGATTTAACATAATTTTTTGGGATTCGGCCTAGTGGACTCATTAACCATCTGAAAAAAACCCAGATTATCACTCACTTCCTTAAGGTAACCAGAAGCAACACTCCACCAGTCCAGATTAAATCACACATCTACCACACATGTAAATCACACATCTACCCAACATGTAAATCACACATCTACCCAACATGTAAACACAGACGACCACATACTGTGTCTCACCCCCGGATGTTCACATATCCATCTCGGCATGCACCCCCTCCCTATATATGTCTTTATATCAATATCTATAGCATGTACATAATCCTCCCACACCGGCACCTTATCTTTATCTTAAGTAAGTAAGGAAATAACCTTTTATTGTCCCGAAGGAGATTTGTCTGGGGCTATTGCCCACACGGCAAGCTGACACATATACAGAAACATATAATACATAAGAAAGGACAGCGTGAATGACATCATCATCATCAAGTGCATCCATCAACCCAGTGAACCCAGCCTCACAGTGAACCCAGCCTCACAGTGAACCCAGCCTCCCAGTGAACCCAGCCTCACAGTGAACCCAGCCTCCCAGTGAACCCAGCCTCACAGTGAACCCAGCCTCCCAGTGAACCAGAACACATCCACACCGGCACCTTATCCATCTTCTTCTTTATCTTATTTTGTACAGATTGTATTTTTGCGGAGTTGGTAACTTTTTTATTGTAATTACCAGTAACCTTTGAGCACATCACAGAGCCGGCAGTAACATTTCAGTATGATTGTACACTGTACATTAGCATGTGACAAAGATCTGAATCTGAATCTGACTTCCTACCGTCTTGAAGAGTCTGAGTCTACAGGACTTTGAAACAGAGTACAGTACAGTACTTTAGCTTTTTTGGGATGTGTGCCTTGTGTGCCTTGACTCTGGTGTGCAGAGACTGGACATATTTTTCCTCAAATCCTTTTCTGTGGGTGGGCTCTTCTGTCTGTATCTTCAGTAGCAGCACTTTTCCTCAACTCACTCATGAATGACAATAGGTCCGTTAAGTATTGTCCTCATCCTGAGTTTCCTCCATTTCGTCCAGCACTCCATCAGCCATTTTAATGAGCGCCCTCCTGAGTCTGCCGTGGGGTCCAGCCCATTACACTTAAGGGACATACTGATTTCTAAGAGGTCATTCTCCCCCAACTGCCATAGGGATGCACTCGAATGTGCTGGGTGTCTTCCATCATTAGCTCCATGCTGGGGCCGGTCGTCACTACTCTCTACTGCCCCCTCCTGGCTGGCTTGCCAAAATTATGTTTAACAGGCAGAAACGCATTCATTTTCAGGTTTCTGTGGGGAATGTGCAATTGGTGTCAGAAGTGGGATTGGAGCCCAGGTCTCCCCCAGGATAAACACAGCTACACCAATGAAGAGCTACTGAGCTCTTATGAAGTATCTAGCCCATGTTTACTGCTCTGTAAATGTTCTTAGCCACTAGACAAACATTTTCCAGGAGCTTGCTCGATCGTCTTGTTGAGAGAGGTCAGGGAAGAATTTTTACTGCTCACTTTTCTGGCCCCCGGGTGAAACAGTTTTTTTGCTGCCCTCTGGAATATGTAGGGGTGGGACCTATGCCCCCCCCCCCCCCCCATTGCTCTTTGTAAAGCGCATTGTGTAGCCTCTGTGTATGAAATGCACTATATAAATAAAGTTTTGATTTGATCATGAAGAAGGACATTCATCCAGGTCAAGGCTCGGCCATTACACTTCAGCTGTTGGTCAGTGTCTGGTCAGTGTCCAGTAGAACTATGTGTTTCCTTAGTTTCACCTGCTCACAGCACTCTCTCCCCTCCCCCCCCCCCAGAGTCGGTGCGGGGTGCCAGGGTGCTGGTGACCGGGGCCAGCGCTGGCATCGGGGAGCAGATGGCATACCACTATGCCAGGATGGGCGCCCAGATAGTCCTCACTGCCAGGAGAGAATTTTCCCTGCAGAAGGTCTGTGATTGGGGACTAACTGTTATAATACTACTAATACTATATAGTAAATTATCAATTACTGTTATGTAAAAAAAATCTATTCTGTATTATTGAATTGCATCAGTTTTATATATTATAACAATAATAATAATAATAATAATAATAATAATTATTATTATTATTAGCCTACTATAACTACTGCTGTAGCTATTATTATATACATAAAGGCTATACTTCGATTGACCGATGCGGTCTTCGATCGATCGACGCGGTCACAGCTCTTCTCTGTCCTGGCCCCGCAGTGGTGGAATGAACTGTCCACTGATGTCAGGACAGCTGAGTCGCTCATCTCTTCAAGAAGTACTACAACAATCCTCCCTCCTAAGCACTTATTGTATTTTATTGTATTGTATTGTATTGTATTGCACTGTACTGTAGATTGCTATTCTTGCACTTTGCCTTCAGCACTAGATTATACTCTTAGTCACTCATTTTAGAAGGAAGATGCACTTGTGAGTTCTGGCAAGTAGTAGTACATTGACCTATGTTAAATGCAATTATTGTTAGTCGCTTTGGATAAAAGCGTCTGCTAAATGACTGTAATGTAATGTACATTACATATCGTTTTAAAAGTTAAAGGGATAGACAGCTGTCTAAACTGTAGAGAAGGTGGTGTAGTTGTAGCCCACCCTGGCTCCCAGTGGTGTAATTTCCTCTCTGTCCTGTAGGTGTCAGACAAGTGCATGCAGCTGGGTGCCCAGAAGGCCCTGATTGTGACAGGGGACATGTCACTGCCCAACGACCCTGAGAGGGTTCTGAGCCTGGCCGTCAATCAACTGGGTACGCGCACACACACACACACACACACACACACACACACACACACACACACACACACACACACACACACACACACAAATGCTCTCTCTGTCACGCACTGACACACACCAGAATTCAGTAATACATTTTCAGTTTGACTACTGCTAAATAGAGACTAATGCCCTCGAGTTCTGTCTAGAGACTCACCTGGTTTCCCACTTGTGTATCATAAAAAAACAATGTTTATTAATTTCTGTTGATAATTAGAGAATTATGTCATTAGAGTGTGGTCAATGTTTAGTGAATCATTAGTGAGACTGTGTGTGTGTGCGCGCGCACGTGCGTGTGTGTGTGTGGTTTTGCAGGAGGACTAGACTTCCTGGTTCTGAACCATATCGGACATACTCCATTTGCATTGTGGGACGGAGACGCTGACCACGTCCACTGGCTCATGCAGGTATGCGTAGACCAATCAGTCCAAATCACAACGAGAGACAGTGTTGTCTCTCAAATGCCTTCCTGGCCTTTATTGGAACCGTGTTTAATATTTGTCTTCCACTGGAATAGGATCTGAGAGACACATTTACAGTAGACGGTTGGACAATGGTACAAAGAACCCAAACCTTCTACAGTTTATCTAGAAAAGTGAATGAGGAATAGTACTTACATTCTAGTGAATGAGGAATAGTACTTACATTCTAGTGAATGAGGAATAGTACTTACATTCTAGGCAGTTGGACTGACAGGGGGTAAACCTTTCTATATATAAATTAATGACTATGACTCAAATAGTGATTCTCCCGAAGTAGTTTCCTGGACATTGCTCTGACCCCTGACCCGGCTGTGGCCATCAGGTGAACTTCCTGAGCTACGTGCGTCTGTCCTGGGCCGCCCTCCCCGTGCTGGAGCAGAGCTCTGGAGCCATCATCGCCGTGTCCTCTCTGCTGGGTGGGTCCAGTTCTAGTAGAAAGCTTTATCATCCCTCATGGGGGAATGGGAATCTTTGCCTCAGTCCAAGGCCTTTCATGAAGTCTTGATAACGGGGTCTGTCCGAAATGTTGAAGAAAAGTGAATAGAAGAGAGATCATATGCTCGGGAATGTATTTGATCTCACCATTGCTCTCTCTCTTTCTTTCTTCATTTCTCTATCTATCTATCTATCTATCTATCTATCTATCTATCTATCTATCTATCTATCTATCTATCTATCTATCTATCTATCTATCTATCTCTCTCTCTCTCTCTCTCTCTCTCTATCTCTCTCTCTCTCTCTCTCCCACTCCCTCTCTCCCTCCCTCCCTCCCTCCCTCCCTCTGGCAGGTAAGATGACCACTCCGTTCGTGGCTCCTTACACGGCCACCAAGTTTGCGGTGAACGGTTTCTTTGGGACCCTGCAGCATGAGCTGGCCATGCAGGGCAGCAACGTGAGCATCACCATCAGCATCCTGGGGCTCATCGACACAGACTCTGCCATGGAGAAGATCAGGTCAGTCCTCCCCCATGGAGAAGATCAGGTCAGTCCTCCCCCATGGAGAAGATCAGGTCAGTCCTCCTCCATGGAGAAGATCAGGTCAGTCCTCCCCCATGGAGAAGATCAGGTCAGTCCTCCCCCATGGAGAAGATCAGGTCAGTCCTCCTCCATGGAGAAGATCAGGTCAGTCCTCCTCCATGGAGAAGATCAGGTCAGTCATGGAGAAGATCAGGTCAGTCCTCCTCCATGGAGAAGATCAGGTCAGTCCTCCTCCATGGAGAAGATCAGGTCAGTCATGGAGAAGATCAGGTCAGTCCTCCTCCATGGAGAAGATCAGGTCAGTCATGGAGAAGATCAGGTCAGTCCTCCTCCATGGAGAAGATCAGGTCAGTCATGGAGAAGATCAGGTCAGTCCTCCTCCATGGAGAAGATCAGGTCAGTCCTCCACCATGGAGAAGATCAGGTCAGTCATGGAGAAGATCAGGTCAGTCCGCCATGGAGAAGATCAGGTCAGTCCTCCTCCATGGAGAAGATCAGGTCAGTCCTCCATGGAGAAGATCAGGTCAGTCCTCCATGGAGAAGATCAGGTCAGTCCTCCATGGAGAAGATCAGGTCAGTCCTCCTCCATGGAGAAGATCAGGTCAGTCATGGAGAAGATCAGGTCAGTCCTCCTCCATGGAGAAGATCAGGTCAGTCATGGAGAAGATCAGGTCAGTCCTCCGCCTCGGAGTCAGAACTCAGCTGGACATCTCTGGGGGTCTTATTGATGCTTAGAGGTAAACATGAACGTGATGTAACTCTCGGAATGAGGAGATGACGAAAGACGAGTTACTCAGCCTACAGTGCTACGGGTGCCTATAGAGGACACCTCGCTGGGTCTGCCTTGAACCCACTGTCACGTATTCCACTGTACATGGGTTCAATCAATCTTTAGATTAGGTTAACCTTTCTGCTAAAAAAAAAACAGTATATATATTTATTTTTTTTTACATAATTTTTATTTTGCTTTAAGCAATAGTACAGTATATTCTCAGACACAGACACACTTCTATTTCTGTATCTGTTCATTCTTCACATTGGATTTCAAATAATTAATACAAACAACCAAGGAGAACCACTCCAAAGTCAGATAAAAGCCACATTCAGTAGCAGGGTATTATGGTACAGTGGCAAGTGAGAGAAGGGATTAATTAATAATAATCGTAATATATATATATATATATATATATATATATATATATATATATATATATATAAATAAATGAGATGCAAAATAGTCCCTCACTATATTAGTAGATCCATAACAGGATCCCATCGCTTAATAAATCTACATTTTTGGAGCCATAATAAATATGTTATTAGCTCCATATGGTACATCCCATATCTTTTGGATCCGTAAATTACATGTGTGAGAGTCTGGCTTCATCCATGATATGATTGAACAATGGTCATCGACCAATATGTCCAAATAAATACACCTTCACTGTCCATTCAAGATCCATTATCAACAATGCATTGTACTGTGTTTCTACAGTGCTATTCCTCACACTTTCCATCAAGACAGTACATTGTAAACAGTACTGTTACAGTACACTGTAAACAGGTGGTGTGGTTGGTGGTGGAGTCCCTGTTCATCCTTGTCTGTCCTCCACCTCCAGAGGTCACACCTCGATGACGGCGTACCCAGCCAGCGATGCCGCCCTGCACCTGGTCAAAGCCGGGGCCACCCGCCAGAAAGAGTCCTTCTACCCCTCCTACACCTACCTGTTCTGCCTGTTCCGGGACTGGGTACCCTTCTTCAGGGACCTGGTCATCCGGAACTCCTACACATACTGATGCAGAAGTGGGAGGAGCAGCCGCAGGCTGACTGGTTGGCTGGTTGGTTGGTTGGTTGGTTGGCACTGCACAGGAAACTCCGATCTTAAGTGTTGTCGTGTGGATAGCGGAGGAGGTTTTGGCTGCTTTTGCCAAAATGCTGTTACTCTTGTGTGTCAGCCATTTTGGTTCTGTGTTGCGTGTATTGCTGCATTCCATTTGTATTGGGATTTGGTGCCCGGGATGACATCACATCCCAGTTGAATGCGTTTGAGAAACAAAATGTGAAAACCCCACTTTCTAGTTCTGGCCAAGTTAGCTATTGCTAGCGAGTTGAACTGTGCTATTTTGCACATACGACATTCTAGCAACATTGTTCACTGATAGACGTTGGACAGTACTGTGTGTATGACTGATTTAATGAGACACAAATACAGAAGACAGAAGCGCTAATAAACAGTCTCATTACAGCTTTCACTTATTGTTGATGCGTGGAGCGGCCATCTTGATTGACGTCAGCAACTAACATTCATGAAGTCGGAGTAGATTTTTTATCCCGAGTAAAATGGCGGAAATCCCGAGTTCAGGTGGCGTATTTGATGACGACTTTGACGTCTAACCCGGGAATCTGATGTTTCTGATACAAATGGAACATAGCATAATGTTATAGATTGAGTTGCCATGGTGTCCTTAGGTGACTTGTTGGGTAAAGAGAATATGGTTTGACTATTAGACTTGACCATGTTATTTGTTTTTAATAAATGTCCCAGTATTAAAGAAACAAAACAATTCTGTAATTTCAGTATTTTATTCATGTTTTTACAGAAACACAGAACATGTAGGCTACACATACACACGTCTAGTGAAAGGGAGAGGGAGTGAGAGGGTTAGAAGCAGGGAAACACACACACACACACACATTCACAAATCCAGCCACATCCAGTATTGGGTTGTAGGCCAGTGCTTGTGCTCAGAGGCAGACTGGGACTTGTTGTTTTTTGATCAGCATCACAACAAAATCACTAGTCTTCCACCAAGCACCCCAGCAGGTCTCTGTCCCCCGCCCGTCCACCAAGCACCCCAGCAGGTCTCTGTCCCCCGCCCGTCCACCAAGCACCCCAGCAGGTCTGTCCCCCACCCGTCCACCACCCGTCCACCCGTGAATCCATGCATCTATTCATCCACTGTTCTGACTTCTGGTTTCTAAAATAAAACTGAGAAGGACAAAGAGATGATACAGTAACACAAAGCGCTGTCATTCCCAGAGATTAATTAGAACTCAACTCATGCTGCTGTATAACTCTACTGTTCCACACACACACACACACACACACACACACACACACACTCTCTCTCTCTCTCTCTCTCTCTCACACACACACACACACACACACACACTCAAAGCACATGCACATTTAATGGACGCCACACATGAGAGAGGGAAAGTGAATAATGAGATAGTTGAGGAAAATGTTTTCTGCCACGCTAGTTCTTTATTTCTCTCTCTCTCTTGCTTTTCTGTCTGTTTCTTTCTCTTTCCTCTGCCTATTTCTCTCTGAAGCCTGTTGACATTCCATCCTCCCTTTGTTGTTTTAATGCCAACCTTTCAGCCCCTCTCAAAAGAGAGAGAGGAGAGTGGAGGAGAGGAGGGAGGGGGGGGGAGTGGAGGAGAGGAGGGAGGGAAGGGGGGAGGAGAGGAGGAAGAAGGGTGGAGAACAGGAGGGAAGGAGATAAGAAGCAGGAGGATGAGTGGAGAGGAAATGGGAGGGAGAGGGGGAGGGGAACACTCAAACTGATGAACCATAATATTAGAGGAGAGCAGCCCAGTCACCGTCTACCTGCACTACTCACAACCTGCTGGATCAACCTATAGACAGAGAGAGAGAGAGAGAGGGAGAGAGAGAGAGAGAGGGAGGGAGGGAGGAAAGAGAAAACCATAATCATTGTCTTCTATCTCCAGTGTGTTTCTGGCTGGTAGCTATGCAACAGGACTGGGAGACTGTGGGAGTGGGGGGTGGGGGAGGGTGGGGGGGTTGGGGGGAAGGGGCCTTGCACACTCTTGATGACAGTCCTTCTGGGCGTCAGTGGAGGAGAGAGACTGACTGTGTACGCTGATGCAGAGCAGGAGCTCCAGAGCAGGAGAGCAAGCTGAGATGTTTTATAGCCTGCTGTGCTGAATAAATCCACCTAGCAGGTCTGCCCCTTTTATGTGTTCACAATAAAAGGACTGTAAGTAAGAATGTTCAATCAATGTTTCTGGCTCTCAAACATAAAAGAGACGCTACACCTTTGAGACATCACTTTCAATCTGTGCACCTTTGAGACATCACTTTCAATCTGGAAAGTAAATGAGGCAATTCTGATGATGGAAACTATAGAGGGTTAGGGTTAGATGCTTAACCCTATAGATGCAACTAGGCTATAACACTAACGTTATAAATCCTAGTTAAAACATACACATGCGTACGCTCAAAACAACAACAAAAAACATTGAAAGAAATAATTGAAAGAAATTGCGTCAATTAAAAGCACGGAGGGATTGAACTGAGTTGTCTTCGACGTGGGAGCTGTCCAGTGGCGTGGTGCTGAATGACGCCCTAGACCTCCATCTCCGTCTCCTCAGCTTCGCTTAACCGACCCGGCCCGTGCAAAACAGGCCACCTGTTGCTCTAAAGTTTTCGCTGGAAAGATTAATAAAAAGATACGTCTGCGTTAGACGTTACTGAAACCCATATTAACATTACCGAGCGTAAGCACGATGGGTGCGTGGCATTTTTTGTATATTAGGCAATGGCAACCGAAATGACGGGAGAGAAAATATTTTCTCTATAGCCGATCCTACAGCGGAAGAGAAGAGACAGATGACATAGCATTTCAATCCCTTCAAAGACGCGGTCTTCTCGTTCTTCGAATAAAATGATGCTATGATTGCCTGTTCGTTTTTCCTAACTATCCATTTTTTCTTTCGAGATATCCAATTGGCTCAACTCTGCACTGTTAATCAAAACAGCTAGCCTAGCCTATAGTCTCATAGCTTCTACACACTGATGAGCTTGACAAAACGCTCTTATCAACAAGTGCGAACGGTTCGCTCGTTCTAAAACGCGAAGCCAGACTCACCATCACCAGACAAGCAGAACAACAGGTGATTCCTCGCTGGCGCCGAGATGGGGCTGAGTGTTTCTCTCTCCGGCTGCCATTGAAAGTAACAAACGTCAATCTTAGCCCCTGGAGCCTCCCATCTGTGTTCCACGTAATGTCTACTGTGATGTTGCCATGGATGTTACTAGGGTAGTTCAGGGAAAGATGGATTTCTCTGTTTATATAGGTCTACTGTCCACGGACGAGTAGGGGGACGGATCCGTGCAGATGACGATTGCAAGAAGCAACCAATTGAAATTAGATTTGTTTAATACGGGGCTTCGAAATAAAGGGTGTGGCCCCAAAAACAGAATCATGAAACATGAAATCACTAATAGAACAAATGGATTTGGAATAATTAGGTTACTATAAAATCAATCAATCAATCAATCAAAGCTTTATTTGTATGGCGCATTTCATACCCAGAGGCAACACAATGCGCTTTACAGAGAACAAGGGAGGTGGGCATACGTTCCACCCCTACATATTCCAGAGGGAAGCAAAAAAACTGTAATCACCCGGGGGCCAGATAAGTGAGCTGTAAAAATTATTCCCTGACCCCTCTCAACAAGGTGATCGAGCAAGCTCCTGGAGTATGTTTGTCTACCAGCTAAGAACATTTATAAAGCAATAAATTACATTAAATTACATTTTCAGAGTAAGAGAGGCTAAAAACATCATGGGAGAGACATGGCAAATACTGGTGTGTGTTTGCCATGGCCCAGGCCTAAAGCCGGAAGTGGACTGGTGTATATCTGTGTGTACTTGTGTGTGTGTGTTAAATAAATGCTACAATATTAAAACAAGCCAAGCAAGCTCCTGGAATATATGTGTCTAACGGCTAAGAACATTTATAGAGCAATAAATTACATTAAATTACATTTTCAGAGCAAGAAAGGCTAAGAGCATCAGGTCCAGGCCTAAGCCGGATGTGGACTGTGTGTACGTGTGTGTGTAAATACTACGAAATCCACAGCTGTCACAGGGGTATATCTATCGAACTCAGGGTGGTCTGCGGGCGACTGTGGGGCATCCACTGGACCTGGTTAGAAGATAGGAAGGAGAGAGAGAGGCACTAGGGGAGGCAGAAAACGGTTAGTAGCATGCTGAGCCATTGAAGCAACAGATGTCAGAACAGAACAAGCCTGTTTCAGAGTAACCAGCTTCTGTACACTGCTTGATATACATAGTGCAGAGCAGGATAAGCACCAATGTATACAGAGGATTCACAGGTAGGTTTGAGGCTGCCTTTCTGTGTCTCAAGGTCCTAGCTAGTGATTGTAGGCTAGGTCGAAAAGGTACGTCTTGAGATCATACACATTGCATAACCCATTTGACAACTGTTTTGACGATGTTATTATGTGTGTATGTGGCGTGCTATAAGCATAGCCTAATTAGCCTATATCAGCCAAAATGGTGAAAGAAGCTTAGGTGTCATAGCCTACATTCACTGAGGACACGACAGAGTCTCTCTGTCTCTGTCTGTCTCTCTTTCGCCATATCTAATTGGTAATTATTATCAGGGGCCAAGCATGAAGTGAGAGGCACCCTATAGTAATTGGTAGTTTTCTTCTTCTTCTTCTTCTTCTTCTGCCATTGAAGTCAATCGCAGCCCCTATAACCGACTGGTTGATTTTTAGGAAACTTTGCACAGTGGTAGAGGGTAATGCCAAGATGCCATAGACCGGATTTTACATCAACTGGCCAAAGGGGGGCGCAATAGCAACTGGCTGAAATTGCGAACTTTGAACAGGCATATCTCATGCCTCGTTTGATGGAGAGTCATGAAACTTTGCCCACACATGTCTCTCTTCATGAAGAACAAACTTGTCTCAAGAACCTATAACCCCCGGTTATGTAGATTTTCTGCCATTTTGAATTTTTTGAAAAATGCTTAATATCTATCTCCTCCTAGAAAGCTTAACCATGGCATGGAACTCAGTCGACATAATCTAGGGACCAATATCTTAAGTTCCATCTCGGCACAATTTTGAAAAGTTGAATTGAACAGTCATATGAGCCAATGAAGAGCCATTGCAGAGGGTGTGGCTTTTCACATAAAGGGGTATAATTTCTGAAGACTTGTACAGAACACTGCAAAACTTTGTAGGCATGTCTCCACACATAACCGGAGGCTAACCCTCATTTCCGGTTCATGCCTAACCGCCAGGCCGATTTTTCCAAAAGTTGGTACAGTGGTACAAGAGCATATTTGAAGGTGACTGGAGAAATATGAAGCAGATTGGCCACAGGGTGGCGCTATAACAAGCAAAAATGCTTAAAAGTGGCTAAATCGCAATCAATTGCTGTGGCGCCACCCGTGGCCAAATGGGTTTCATATTGCTTGTATGGGTAAGGCATCGCATGCTCTACAAGTTACTCATTGGACTCGATCTCACCAGATTAAATTTTTATGTCGATATAATAGGGCTGCTAGATTAATCGGATTTTAATCTAGATTAAGATCTGGGCTGTCAACGATCATTAAAACAAAATAATCGCCATAAAACGATTTTGCAGAAATCAAGCGCACCCTACACTGCAGAGCTATACTGTGCTTGACCCCTCCCCCACCCCCCAAAGCCCCAAAACAAACACTTTAATTCAGAGCGAGACGAGTTGTCATGCGAGGTGCATGCATGCTCCTCTCGAACAAAACACGACAAGAAGATTATGGCAGCAGAAAGAGAGCCGCTGGTGGATGAGAGAGCTAAAACCACGTCAGTGGTGTGGAAACACTATGGGTTCGCAGAGACAGATTTGGACCAAGTTGACACGGTGTGTAAAATTTGCTACGCAGTCGTAGCTGCCCCTCAAAGTAGCCCTTCTCAGTCCCGTTGTCGCATTCCGCTCGCTCATGCCAGACAACAGTCCTTTGCCGGTCCATTCACTTTGCCGTCAAAATAAATTGGTGTCGGCCTATTTAGGAGAGGTCAGATAAACATGAAACTTCACTTACCTAAGCAAAAGGGTCTTAACAAATGCTGGGTTTTGAAGCCTCGGCGCTACCATTAAATAACTTATTTAGACGCGTTCTGTCATAGTGAAATTATTTTTCCGAGGTAGTCTTCTTCTTTGGTGGTGGCGGGGCTTTGAAGCTTCTTTATTTATCAGTTTTGGCACTTTTATTTATTTATCAAGGTCAAGGTTCACAATTTGTCTCCCATGGGAGAAATGTATCTAATCCAAAGAAGCCAGTCAACATTTAATAAATTAATTGTTATCAAAGTCAATGTATAATTTGATATGTTAAGAAAATGTTAAAACTTTTGGTTAAAAATAAATAAATTCAATGAATAATCGTGTTAAATAATCGTGATCTCAATATCAATTAAAATAATCGTGATTATGATTTTTGCCATAATCGAGCAGCCCTACGATATAAGCATTTTTGTGAAATGCCAGCCATAACGCTTTTATAGGCATATGACAGGCATACCTCACGCCCCGTTTGCCCTAGAGTGACGAAACTTTGCATATATTTGCCTCTCCTCACGAGGAACAAATTTGCTCCAAGAACTTTCAGTTATGTAGATTTTCCGCCATTTTTATTTTTTTGAAAAACGCTTAAAATCTATCTCCTCCTAGGAAGTTTCACCGGCTGTAGCTCAGTTGGTAGAGTGGGTCGTTCAATGATCGAAAGGTCAGCGGTTCGAATCCCAGCTCCAACTGTCCACATGTTGAAGTGTCCTTGAGCAAGGCACCTAACCCCAAATTGCTCCCAATGAGCAGGTTGACACCTTGCATGGCTGCTGCCGCCATTGGTGTGTGTGAATGTGTGTGTGAATGGGTGAATGAGAGGCCATTGTAAAGCGCTTTGAGTGTCGCTAAGGTGGAAAAGCGCGATATAAGTGCAGTCCATTTACCATTTACCATGTATGAATCTCAGCACACACAAACTAGGGACCAATGTCTACAGTTCCACCTCGTCAAGGGTTAGGCATGCCTAATGTTCACTAGAGAAAGATGTGTGACTGGCCACAGGGTGGCACCTGCTGTGGCGCCCCCCATGGCCAAATGGGGTTCATATTACTTGTATATACTTGTACTCTACTTACTAATACTTGCCTATACTTGTACTCATATGGGTTGGTAATTTCTTGCTCTACAACTTATTAATTGGACAAGAAATCACCAGATTTTAAACCCTAACCCTAACCCGATATTAGCATTTTTGTGTCAAGTAACCTCCATCGCTCTTTCTATGTATTTTCATTGACATTTTCAATGACCATATAATAGCTCAAATGTGGGTAGGGCGTGTTTGGCCAGTCGCCTTTGATGCGTTTGTTGCGCTTGGCCCTGTTATTGCTGCTTGCAGCTATATTGTGTTATTAAAATTAACATTTTAATTGTAAATTGTAATTGCACAGTGGAGTGAATATGAGGTTTATAACGTGAAAGCCTTGAAGGAGGTGTCATGCGCCACTAGCTCTCCTCGACTCCTCCTGCACGTAATTGCACGAGGCCATTGTCCTGAAAGGCTGCTCATATAATTGTGGAGGGTCCGCGCTGGCCACATTAGGCCTGTGACCTACATGTCTACAACGTGAAGAAAAATAACAAAGGAAACACATAAACATGGGACAGGGTTCATTTGGCTGTGATCTTGGAGACCGTGTCAACACTGATATGTACTGATAATAAAAAATGGCAAATCATAGCAGTCGTAGCTGTATGCATAACATCTAATTAGTTAATCCTAACTCACTGTGGCGCGAATCAGACCTGAATGAGACCTGTGAAGGTCTCAATGAGAATCCTGTGTAGCCGACTATTTTGGCCTATTGTCTTACCGTAGGTATGGACACTGAACCGATAGGTGTCTTTCAGGTACTGCAGCTGGTCAAATGTTGAGAAACCAATTGGTTTATTTATACTATCTAATCACACAAGCACAGGCCAAGTAATAATATTGCATCTGATCAGTGGTGTGTTGTCTTCCAGGCTGATCGCAGATAGGCGTGCAAGTCCCTCTTCCAGAGAGGTCCCTGTCCGAGCCGGGGGAGGGGCGGGGCAGGAAGTCTATATAAGGAGACACTTGTGTTTCACTTCTTTCTGACAATTTTGCCAGGAGCAGCTCGGGCGGTTGGCTGGCTGTAGCATATTGGGAGGACAACACAAAAGACAGAGGCTCCTTTGATATATTCCCAGTGGGCTGTTATCAATAGAGCCCTCCATCTAGGCTTAGTGTGGCTGAGGAGGCTCCTACTGGCCAGGCTTATGAGGCCTGCTAGTATTACACCTCTCTCTCTATTAGTCCGTTGTTCGTCTATGATAGAAACATCAGGAGGCAGGATTATGCATATTAGGACTCCCATCTTCCCTCCATCCTCTTCTCTCCGTCCTTTCAAGCCGTTAATGCTACAGATATTGGTTGGAGGGAGGAGGGGGGGCAGGTGAACATGTTCCGATGTGGCTCTGCATCACAATGAACAAGTGTGCGTCTGTGTGTCACTAGGGTTGAGTGTGACTAGGTGAAAGAGGCTGTTTTTCTATAGGGTATAGCAGATGCATGTTATCTGTCTGATTATCTATTATCCCACTGCTCTGATCCTTGATTAGCTCAGTGTGGACTCTGTCCCAACAATGCTGAACTGTTTCCATTCTTCGGCCCGGTCCGTCACTCCGCCCCCTAAACCATCTCTATTATGATGTAGACATGAGAAGACTGGAACTGTGACAGCAGCATGGGAGAAATCAGTCCTTTGGGGCGAGTGTCCTGATCAGGATAGTGTCCTGAAAACCTCTCGTCTTTTCAACCATCTCCACCATGTTCACATCCTCTAAGGTCCACGATGGGAGATGCACAGCGTTTTCTTTCCCTTTTACTTATTTTTTGTTATTTAAAGCTAAGTCAATGTCATTTTATAATCAATGTGTTGGTTCTTATGAAATGTTGGTGTGCCCCCCCCCCCATGTCTGGGTGAGTCTGTGGCCCCCAGTGTATGGGTGAGTCTGTGGCCCCCAGTGTATAGGTGAGTCTGTGGCCCCCAGTGTATGGGTGAGTCTGTGGCCCCCAGTGTATGGGTGAGTCTGTGCCCCCCCCCCCAGTGTAGGGGTGAGTCTGTGGCCCCCAGTGTATGGGTGAGTCTGTGGCCCCCAGTGTATGGGTGAGTCTGTGGCCCCCCCAGTGTAGGGGTGAGTCTGTGGCTCAGACCTCAGGCAGCGGCACCCCCTAATGAGCTCCAGGAGCACCAGAGGAATAAAAACAGACAAGGTCTTCTTTTTTTTATTTATTCGGTTTCTCTCAGTACAGAAATATGTCTATCTTCATAACATTCTTTAGGCAGGTCAAGTTGGCAGCATTCTTCTCTTTTTGTTTCCAAGTGGCAGACAATACGAGTACAAAACATCTAGACCTGAAGCAACAGGGTCAGCCTTCTCTCACACACACGCACACACACAGTACTCAATAAAGATGGCACACTGGTTCACTCAAACTCCACATAGACAGATAAGGAAAATAGGACAAAAACTGTAGAATAAGACAATCACAAGCAAAACAGAGGAAAAAAAAAAATCCATCTTTGACTTTTTATCTCCCAGAAATGAAGTATAACACCTCTGGCCTCAAGAGTCTGGATTAATCAAAGGAGTTGCTACATGTACGATTTTTGTTGATTTCGTTGATTCATTATGTATCTATCAAATGAACCAGGCTGAATCTGCAGGGTTGGTGAAGAGAATAAGTTCTTCTTTAGCGCATGTCTTTAGCATTTTCCTTGCCGGACTGACCGGGTCAAACACGCAATATCCTCACCTAAAGCAACATTGAGTAGTCTAGGAACACTTATTACACCTATCAGTTCACCAGCCCTGCAGAGTGTACCTGGTTTTTTAGAAAACCTTGCATGTAGCACTTTAAAAGTGCCCTGCACTATATGATCTGACCAATGACACACACACACACGCACGCACGCACACACACACACACACGTCTTTTCTGTTTAGTGTCTCTGAGACTGAGATACTGCTAGACCCAGGAAACCAGTCGCCATAATCAAAAAGCTTAAAATGTTGCTCACTGATTTTTCTTAACATGTTTGGGGAAAACTACATACAGAACTGCACAGCTTGAATGATTTTGTTAAAAATAAAAGACAATAACACAAAGATTTAAAGAGAGGTGTGATTTCTAGTGGTTTCACAACCACTAAGCAGTTAACAGATTTTTCTAGACATTATTGCAACACATCACACTTCAAATTAATTTAAAAATGGGGTTTAACCAGGTGAATAAATTAGAATAGTATGTAAAAAAGAACAAGCATATGGTAAGCTTTGACTCTCTTTAAGGCAGGCACAACCACAAAAGCTTCACAGACGCGATAACCCAACACGTACAAGCCTACTGGTATTACCGAAATATAAAAGAAAATAAAATAAAATAAATAAAAACATTCAAAATTAGGAAAGAGGACAAGTCCAATATTTGGCAGGTGTGCACACAGTCTGTAAACAACTCAATCACTTGGGGAGAGCAGGGAGCACCCAGAATCCTCCGCTCCTTCCGCTTCCTGGGAAAGCACCAATGATATTGTAGAGGGGGGGGGGGGTCTTGTCATGAGCAATAAGAAGCAGAGGTATTTTCTGCTCTGAATGAACATGCCCCCCCCCCCCCCCCCCCCTCAGCCAGCCAGTCATGGTTCCACAGTTGTCTGGGCACGTCTGATCAAATCCTCCTCAATCCTCTGACTTACGAAGACAACATCACACCTGGGGATATACTTTTCCGTCGGAGGGAAGGAGGCGTGTTTTCAGAGTGTCCGCCCCAGTGTTCAGGCGTAGTAGAGACTCCCCCCCCCGGGACTGCTGCTGCTGACTCCTCCCCTGTGACCCCGCGGCCCGCACCGGCTACCGGATCCGGGTGAACAGGTTCAGAACCGACACAGACTCCTGGGGAGGGAGGAGAGACCAGAAGGATCAGCGCCCCGTCAGACAAGGAGAGGAGAACATGGAGGACGGAAAGAGGAAGGCAGTGAAAACTACAACCCTCCTCTCAGTCACAGATGGGGCGGGACACTTAAGAGTACTGGGCAAGAAACAACTGGTTTGTTTGTTTATGTAGTTTCTTAGAGCAGGGTTTGAAGACCGCAGCTCTGGACTGGTCAGCTAACCGCGTACAGAGAGCGTTGGTACTTCCTGGTTGTGGTTACCTTAGTGGACCTCATCTTGCTAAAGACATTCCAGAACCTCAGCGTCTCGTCTCCTGCTCCCGTCACTATGGCCTCTCCGTCAGGGGACATGGCCTACACACACACCACACGCACACAAACACGTTTGCCACATAAGGACAGATATTTCATTTAATTTCATACTTTTATTTCAACTCGTTAGACACTGAGGTTTCCCTCATTTGCGGTGTTGACGAGCTAACACACAATCATACACAATCATAAACAAAACAATTAAGGGAGAACAATAATAAAGAACAACAGATCAATGTACCGTGTTACAGATAGAATCATTTTCATTTCAATTGTGTCGCCATAGTCTAATACTGACATAAAGACAGCTTGGACTATTCTCTTCCTACTAGACATAGGGAAACAAGAATGGTTCCTATACAGGAAGCCAATTTTCTACCGTAACTTGGACACTAGATTATCCACGAGACTTGTAAGAGAGTTTATCGTCCAGCCATAAACCAAGGTATTTATATTTAGTGACTCTCTCAATACTTGACCCGTCTGCCGCAGTTAAGTGGAGTTTATCATAGTCAATAGCCCTGGCTCTAGAGAACAGCATAAACTTAGTTTTGCTAGAATTAAGTACTAGTTTGAGATTGGTAAGGGCTGTTTGTAGCACATTGAAGGAAAGCTGCAGATTCTCAATGGCATCATGAATAATATCCGCAATACAATAGACAATTGTATCATCCGCATATAAATATGTGTGACAGCCAGACAGTGACGTAACAATGTCATTAATATAAATGGTGAACAGGACCGGACCCAATACCGAACCTTGGGGCACACCCTTTGCTAGAGGGAGGAAGACTGATTGAATGTTACCCGATTTCACACATTGACGTCTCTCCAACAGGTAATCTTGAAACCATTCACGAGCACCGGCATCCATACCAATACCAGCTAATCTCTTCAAAAGTAGATGGTGATCAACCGTATCAACCGCTTTAGAAAGATCTACGATGAGCGCAGCACAATGTTTCCTATTGTCTAATGCTGATATCACATCATTCAAGACCAGAGTAGTGGCTGTAATTGTGCTACAGTATGCTTAGCTCTAAATCCAGACTGATGAATACTTAGCACCGAGTAACTTGAGAGAAATTGTTTTAATTGGTTATTTACTAAGGTCTCTAGGACTTTGGCCAGGCATGGTTACTTGGAGATGGGGCGATAGTTTTCCAAACTGTCCCTATCACCTCCTTTGTGCAATGGAGTCACCCTTGCTGATTTCCATATTGGTGGAGCAGATAAGTGATTTAATCTTTCAGTTGGTGATGCAAGCATGAATATTGCCATGAGCAGTCTCCATGGGTCACTTAACAAGAAAATGGTCCGAGCCAACTTGAATTTTAAAGATGGCGGCCATTTTAAAGATGGCCGCTACCTCAGTGGAACAATTAAGTGATGTAATTGTTTAGTTGGTGATACTGGCATGAAAATTGGCATGCGTAGTCTTCATGGGTCCCTTGCCAAGAATATTGTCCCATCCACTTGAAATTTCAAGATGGTGGCCATTTTTCAAGATGGCCACCACCTAAGTGGAGTAGTTAAGTGATGTAATCATTCAGTTGGTGATTGAAGCATGAAAATGGGATGAACAGTCTCCATAGGTCCCTTGACCATAAAATGTTTACAGCCAATTGATATTTCAATATGGTGGCCATTTTCAAGATGACCACCACCTTTGTGGAGCAGTTAAGGGGGCTTAAAATAGTGTTGAGGCAGACACATTTTTCTACATGCCCAACATGCAGTGAATGAAGGACACAAATCTGTGATGATCGATGCCAATGACAGTCATTGTAATCATAGCCACTTCTGTTATGCCCTCTTTGATGCAACTTGGCCTTGAGAAAATGTGGGTGACTTTCGGCAAAGGAGAAAAGACCAGATGGATCTCAATACATGAGGTGGTGTCAGCCAGAAAACACGTGGTATCCTCTTCTTCCATGCATTCAGTGGTTGTGATGTTGTGTCAGCCTTCCATGGAAAATCAAAGAAGTCTGCCTGGAAAACATGGTGTGATGAGGTCTAACTCAGTGAATGTCCCCCTGCAGTGGATGACAGCCACCTGCAAGCTTTGGAGAAATGTGTTGTGCAGGTCCAGCCATGTCACAACTGTAAATGAGGCTAGGCTTGACCTCTTTGCCAGAAAGCAAAGACCATATAACCTGATCCCACCAACTCAAGCAGCAGTCAAAGAGCATGCCAAACGTGTGCCAAACGTGTATCTTATGAGGCTGGATACGTGTGGGGACAGGCATTGAAGCGACAGCCACAAATACCAAGCCCATCTGACTGGGGATGGATAAAACAAGATGAGGGGTGGAAAATCTTTTGGACTTCTCTTCCACCTATTGCAGAGAATTGTTGGGAGTTGATCAAATGTGGGTGCACCAAGGCATGTACTGGAAGAGGTAAGTGCTTCAGATATGGACTCACTTGCACATGTCTATGTAGTTGCCCCTGCTAGAACCAAAGTGCTTTTTACCAGGGTTACTCTCCCTTGGCCGCCTGTGTTCTCTATGGCTCGGCTCCCCATCACCACACCAGTGCATCTTCAGTTTTAACAGTGAAACACATATTTTTTTTATTATTTAATTAAGTTTTTAGTATTGTTTTCCACTGCCAGTGAGAGATTTTAGTTGAGGAGTTACTTTGTAATGTCAGTACCTCTGCCTTTGATTTGTAAGAGATATTTTCAGTTTGTC
>NC_140245.1:11035919-11058419 GCF_949987555.1 Borostomias antarcticus | reverse complement strand
ATTTCCAACACAGCTATTGTTTACTTCCTGTGTTTACCGTCGCTCTGACGTCAAACAATGGAGACGAGCAATAAAAGACTGCGGTTATCATATCCACACGCAACCGCTGAAACCGGAATTGTCCAAAAACTTCACCCTGGACGGTTTCAAACAAACACGGTTTCAGGGGCGAAAGCGCGGTTGCATGTGGACGAACAGCAACCGTGAAGACAAATACACGGTTGCAAAAGTACACTGGCTCGTACACAGGGCCTCAGTGTCATACATGACACAAACACAACAAAAGTCATCCGCTAACAGAGATGCGAGTATGCCAGAGTGGCTGAGACCCCCTGGTAGCCCCCCCCCTCACGGTACCTGGCTGGTGCAGGCGCTCCACAGGTAGACGCAGGTCCCCAGGCCCACGCTCAGCACGTTGAGGGAGGACCAGTCCACCAGGTTCAGGTAGAAGTCGTCCTGCAGCTCCGGCGCGTCCAGCACCTTGAACGGAATCTTGGAGATCTTTCGTGTGGGTTTCCGCGGCGACCGTAACAGCTTCTGACTAGGGGGCGGGACGCCGAGGAACAGGGGGAGAGAGAGAGAGGGGGGGGGGGGGCGAGAGAGGGAGAGAGGGGGGGAGAGAGAGGGGAGAGAGGGGGGGAGAGGGGGAGGTGGTGAACAATTAGACAATAATTATGTCATGTCAAATCTAGAGGGTAATTTCCTAGAAACTAAAACGGAGGCAGGGGGGAGGGAGGCAGGGGAGGGAGGCAGCGGGGGAGGGAGGGAGGCAGGGGGGGAGGGAGGCAGCGGGGGAGGGAGGGAGGCAGGGGGGGAGGGAGGCAGGGGGGGAGGCAGGGAGGGAGGGAGGGAAGCAGGGGAGGGAGGCAGGGAGGGAGGGAGGTAGGGAGGCAGGGGAGGGAGGCAGGGAGGGAGGGAGGTAGGGAGGCAGGGAGGTAGGGAGGGAGGCAGCGGGGGAGGGAGGGAGGCAGGGGGGGAGGGAGGCAGGGGGGGAGGCAGGGAGGGAGGGAGGTAGGGAGGTAGGGAGCCAGGTGGGTAGGGGGGTAGGGAGGGAGGCAGGGAGGTAGGTAGGGAGGGAGTTAGGTAGGGAGGGAGGTAGGGAGGCAGGGAGGTAGGGAGGTAGGGAGGGAGGGAGGCAGGGAGGGAGGTAGGGAGGGAGGCAGGGGAGGGAGGGAGGCAGGGGAGGGAGGGAGGGAGGCAGGGGAGGGAGGCAGGGGAGGGAGGGAGGGAGGGAGGGAGGCAGGGGAGGGAGGGAGGCAGGGAGGGGTCACCTGTTGCTGCTGACCGGAGACAGCGAGTATGGAGACACCGTGTTACCGTCCTCAGGGAGAGACCGCTTGGCACTGACCGAATACTGCAAACACACACACACACACACAGAAAATGACACGGCACTAAAAACACTTTCATACAGTATTCATACTGATTATGTCATTAAACTACTACTACCTATATAACTGCTCTAGCTGTGCTGAGGTCCCTACACATTAGCCTACACCACGACTAGCTGTATGACAGCATAACAGCATGTAGCAGTAGCCTGGTCTATAACAGTATGTATCAGTAGCCTGGTCTATAACAGTATGCATCAGTAGCCTGGTCTATAACAGCATGTATCAGTAGCCTGGTCTATAACAGTATGTATCAGTAGCCTGGTCTATAACAGCATGTATCAGTAGCCTGGTCTATAACAGTATGTATCAGTAGCCTGGTCTATAACAGCATGTATCAGTAGCCTGGTCTATAACAGCATGTATCAGTAGCCTGGTCTATAACAGCATGCATCAGTAGCCTGGTCTATAACAGCATGTATCAGTAGCCTGGTCTATAACAGCATGTATCAGTAGCCTGGTCTATAACAGCGTGTAGCAGTAGCCTGGTCTATAACAGCATGTATGTAGCCGGTCTAAAACAGCATGTATGTAGCCGGTCTATAGCGGCGGTCTGGTTTATAACAGCATGTGTGTAGCCGGTTTATAACAGCATGTATGTAGCTGGTCTATAACAGCGTATATGTAGCCGGTCTATAACAGCATGCATGTAGCTGGTCTATAACAGCGTGTATGTAGCCGGTCTATAACAGCATGTATCAGTAGCCGGTCTATAACAGCATGTATGTAGCCGGTCTAAAACAGCATGTATGTAGCCGGTCTATAGCGGCGGTCTGGTTTATAACAGCATGTGTGTAGCCGGTTTATAACAGCATGTATGTAGCCGGTCTATAACAGCGTGTATGTAGCCGGTTTATAACAGTATGTATGTAGCCGGTCTATAACAGCGTATATGTAGCCGGTCTATAACAGCATGTATGTAGCCGGTCTATAACAGCATGTATGTAGCCGGTCTATAGAGGCGGTCTGGTCTATAACAGCATGTATGTAGCCGGTCTATAGCGGCGGTCTTTACGCTGAAGAGGCTCCTCTTGGCCGGGGTGGAGGGCTGCAGGCGGCGGTCCTCTGACTGGGGGTCCTGGACCTTCTCTATCCCCGCGCCCAGCAGCTCGTTCTTCAGCAGGGCGGAGTACGCCAGGCCGTCGGCTACGGGGGGGGGGGGGGGGGGGGGGGGGGGTGAAAGAGAGGGGAGGAGAGATAAAGAGAGGGGAGGAGAGATAAAGGAGAGAGAGAGACAGTAAACACTGAGTAACCAGCCTAGGACAACCCTAACCCACCAGAGCAAGCCTTCTCTGATGGGTGGAGGACAATGAGAAGGACACTGTGTGACTGTAACAAACATCTCAAGCCTGGGGAGATGAGGACAGACCCAGTCTTAAAGGACAATGCTCGTTTTTGACAACCTGGACCTTATTTACGACATATTATAAGACGTTTGACTCACCGAGATCACTTTGGTGTAGTTCGGAGGCATGTAGAAGAAATTTAAAATCCAGCGCGAGCCAGTATATCCATGTAACGGCGATGGTCGGGGCACCGGGAATGCAGTTTCTAAAAATCTATTTTCTGCCACGAAACGGTTGTTTTCATCAATCTGTCTTTATGAATCGCTAGTTGTGCTTACATAGAGGGTAGGCCTGTTGTGGTTTTTCACATGCCTCTGTAATATGATCTTTCGATCGAACTACACCAAAGTGATCTCGGTGAGTCAAACGTCTTATAATATGTCGTATAATAAGGTCCAGGTTGTCAAAAACGAGCATTGTCCTTTAAGCCCTGAACATGACTGTGATATGCTACCTGGGGCTGCTAGTGACTTTCACCATTCATACTTGAGCCGTTCATACTTGATCTAAAATACTAAATACTATAATCCTAATAAAATACCATAACAAATAATTCATGCCGAATACGAAGCTGGTTTTGGAAATAAAAAAGGTGCCCACAACCTTTGGTCGGAAAAAAATGTAGGCTGTCAGTCGACCAAGATTTTCTTTGGTTGAAGACAGACCTAACTATTTCACTCATGTTAAAATGATCAAAATATAATCTTTCCGTGAATTTGGGAACTTCCAGTGGCGCCTGAAACCTTAGACAGTCTTATGCGTCTTTCGCCAGACTGACCTACCCGGTAATGTAACGGCTTCAGTTCACAACACAGCCTTCCCAGAAGTTTCCGGGGAGTTATACCAGGCCTTGACACACTTCACAAAATCCCATTCATACATGCCTTCTAACAGGTCAATTCCCTAGAAGCTTGTATGTGCTGTGAATGTGCAGAGATGGTAGAAAGAGAGGAGAGCACAGGGGGGAGTTCACACCACAAAGAGGGAGACAGAGAGAGAGAGAGAGACAGAGAGAGAGAGAGAGAGAGAGAGAGGGAGACGGGGAGAGGGAGACGGGGAGAGGGAGACGGGGAGAGGGAGACGGGGAGAGGGAGAGGGAGAGGGAGAGAGGGAGAGAGAGAGAAAGAGGGAGAGAGAGACAGAGAGAGAGCAGGGCAGCCTATCAGACCTGAGCGACAGACTTACCTTTACTGCTATCTGTGGTTCCATCCTTGGTCTTCCTGTTCTGGTTGTGGGACTTCTCGTTCTCCTGAGACAACAACAACAACAACAACAACACAGTAATCAGCGGGCATTCTAATCAAAAGGAGAACTAGGATGCTTCTACTTCCACCATCCAAACCAGGAGATAGAAATAGAATAGATTGATAGAAAGACCATCTAGATACCAGGGAAATTAAGAACAAAGATGAGATCGTGAGATAATCTGCCTCTATAGGAGAGGAGGAATAATTCCCTGAAATGTTCAAAGCAGTGAACTACCCTTTAATCGAAAACCAATGCATTTGTCAAAGTTTTTATCCTGGAATCTCATGTAGAAAAGCAGGGTTTGTCTCCCGCTCGCTGACGATCTGAGGACATCCCAGGGTGCACTGCGGCACGACGGGACTCACGTTGATGCGGTGGAAGTTGACGCTCCAGTTGGCTCCGGCGCGGGAGGGGATGAAGCGGTCCCCGTGTTTACTGGGGGACGACAGGGGGGAGTTGGTTGGTGTCGCAGCTCGTATGCCCTCCATGGCCTTCTAAACGGGGGGGTGGGGGGGGGGTAGAGAGGGTGTTTAGACCAGGGAACCACACACAGGTGCGTGCGTGCGTGTACGTACACACACACACACACACACACACACACACACACACACAGTGTTTACCCCACAGTGTTTTTGAGGGCAAACAAGATGCAGTCAAAACATGTCTATCCTGTAACCATCTTAAAGAAATCTTTCAGCTTGTTAAAACTATAGGACTGAGTCATTGGCAGATGGAACACACCCTCTTCACACTCAGTAGCTGTCCCCAGTGGCCTCCCTCTCTGGGTGGGGCCAGTATCAGACTATTGTCAAGCTAATGAACAGATCTCAGAAACCCCATTCATTCTGCTCAATGTGATCCATCATCAACTGCCGTCATTGCGTGACACAGAGAAATCCATTCATTGACATTACTTTGTGTAAACCAACCAGTCTTGAGTTTTGACCTCTGGCTTCATACAGGATATCAACACAATACAGATGTGAAACAGAAAAACACACAAATTAGACAAATAAAGTCATGCTAAGGAATCTACCTACTGTACTGTATTACAAAAAAAAGTATTTGCACTCTTCTATATTTGGATTTCCATATTATTCTGGATTGTGTTGCTTTGTTGTTGTCCTGTGGGCTGGTCCTCCTGTATCAGACCTGCCAGCCTTGAGGAAAGTATTGGGAGAACCATCCCATTAAACGGCAATCTGGGGGTCCTCCCATGGAAGTATTCCTCCACCACAAAATTTTGAGCATTAAACTAGGGATGAGACACTCAATACTATGGCTTTCTCGATACAGGGTTCACAATAGTCATGATAGGCCTACGATATAAAAAATAAAAAAAACATGAAAAAGTGTGACTGAGTAAACAATAATCCTTATTGTGTGAGGGCTCTATGGCATTGGGGCATCTTATTGCCTTTACAGCATAGTGAGGAATGAACTAGAGTGAAGCGAACTAGGTTCTCTCAAGAGGGAGGTGTGGATGGCATTGCCTATGCACAGTTTAAACCAGTGTTGCCCTGTCTCCAAACTCTAAAGTCATCAATTAGCACTAGCTAGCTGGCTGATAAAACTGGCAATTAAAGTAATGAGTGCAACGCTGAATAATATGCTAAGATAAAGCCTTATCAGATAAATACACAAACCTTTAGCTAGCTAACTAGCAATTGGAAAAGCATAGCAAGCTGCTATGACAGCCAGGGATTGCTATGAAGATGGCAACATAAGTAGCCAAGTTGAAAGCCGAGACTAATGAAGAGCATAGCTCTGTATTTACATTAGCTGCAGCTACAGAGGCTAGCTGGCTATGCTAGGAGGTCAATTAGCTAGTTAGAATAAGGAGCGAGTGAGAGAGGAGGCAGGCGAGGCGTGTTGCAGCCCTAGCCTACTATTAAAAGTCACATTTTTACCATATTTTCCATGACTCGTGAACAAGCAAGTTACTGTAGCTAACATCACGTTAGGCGAACATTAACTTGGCTAACTCAATGGCTTGGCTAACTCAATTCGTTGCTGTCAGTTTCAGGGGCTTCTGTCATACCTCTCTCGTTACTGCCGATCTACGGAGCGGGAGCTCTCTCTTGAAATGACGCGGCTATCATTCACCCCCGCTTGTGAATATAATTATTGGAGTAAGGGAGAATGAATCCAGCGCTATGATTGGTCTTGTAATGGCAATGGACGGCACTTAATATAGCGCTTTTATCGAAAGTGTTTTACAATGGCTTCTCATTCACACACCAATGGCGGTAGCTGCCATGCAAGGTGCTAGTCTGCTCATTGGGAAAAATGTGGGGTTCAGTGTCTTTCCCAAGGACACTTCGACATGTGGACAGGAGGAGGTGGGATTCGAACCGCCGACTCTACGATCATTGGACGACCAGCTCTACCACTGAGCCACAGTCACTCCACAGAGCTACAGTATTGCGTACTTTTGAGTGACAAATCGTACTTGTGTACTTTGATGTACTACAACAGTACTACAACAATCCTCCCACCTAAGCACTTATTGTATTATATTATATTGCACTGTACTTTAGATTGTGATTCTTGCACTTTGCCTTCAGCACTAGATTATGCTCTTAGTCACTTGTTTTAGAAAGAAGATGCACTTGTGAGTTCTGGCAAGTAGTAGTACATTGGCTCTTCCTACGTTAAATGCAATTATTGTTAGTCGCTTTGGATAAAAGCGTCTGCTAAATGACTTTAATGTAATGTAATGATGTCAAAATGATTGCTACAGCTACACAAAATGTGTAAGTACGTTGGCAGGTCTGCTGTATGTCCTCTACACCCATGACTGTCTACCTGTCCATGCCTACTTATCCATGCCTACCTGTCCATGTCACCCTGTTTCTGTCACCCTATCTATGTCACCCTGTCCATGTCTACCTGCCCATCACACAAACACCATCATCAAGGCTGCAAACAACATGGCAGTCATGGGTCCTGATCTCTAACAACGATGAGTCAGCATGCAGGGGCGAGGTGTGAAATCGGACAGCCTGGTGTTCTGTCAACAAACTCATTCTTAACAACGAGAAGACTTAAGAGATTATGTTGGACTTTAGGCAAACAAGGAGAGCAAATCCTGGCCCCCTGTTCACCGACAGCGAGGCAGTGGAGAGTCAGATTTAGATTTCTGGGGGCACCAATCACAGACTCAACGCCTCCATTTTCTAAAGAAGCTGAGGAGAGGCAGTCAGACTACAGCAGAACCATCTTGTGAACCTTTACCAGTGCATGCACGGTGGAGATTTTACTGACGTACGGCATCACAGCATGGTACGCCAGCTGCACCAGGAAGGACCAGAAAGCTTTGCCGAAGGTCATCGACATGGCCCAAAATATCACCGAGACACAGCTGCCGGCAGTTGGGGACGTCTACCTCCAACATCATCTGCGACCCAACAGCTTTTTCCCCAAAGCCGACATGTTGTTGGACATGCCCCTTTCTTTGTTCTGCTTATTACTTATGGAACACGTTCATTCAGACACATTCCAGTATGTGCCTGGTGTACTGTATAATATAAAAAATATATAAAGATAAGTCTATAAAAAAAACATCCAAATGTTACAAAATAAATATATAATAAACTTTCAAATATAAAAGAGTCTTGACTACTGGTATAGTAGTTGATTGTATTTATAGTACTCGATTTGCAGAGAGTGTGTCAACACATCACAATGAAGATGGTTCGGAATTTAGCATGATAAGCCATGTTAAAAGGTTATTTATGATCATATACAATGGCCAATATCAAAGTTTCGTGAAACGGTGCACTCTCAAGATATAGCCAGTCGCCGCTAACACACTCAATGGGTCCAGAGGTGCATAGACAACATCCCTCAAAAACACCATAAAAACTTGTTTTCAAAGACAGGAAACTCACTGAGTGGTCACTGGTGTCCGCTGATGTTCTGACAAAAAAATCACCACAAAGTCTGCTTCAAATCGGGTTTTCTTTAGCATTTAGCATAGAACTATTTTCACTCGCAGTACATACGTTTGTAAACTTCCGCTTGAACTTTGGAAGGTCTTGACTGAGTTTGGAGGTTACCGTAGAAGAGGAGGAGCCGCGTCCGGGTGACACACAACAACAGCAGCAGCAGCAGCAGCAACAACGTCGGGAAGCCTAGGATTGCTTTGCAGCTGGTATTTCATTGATAGTGTTAGGAAGAAGTGTTTGTTGATAAAAATAAAAAAGTGACGTGGATACATCTAAATATATCTGGCTTGTTGTCAATACAAATCAATGGATATAATATGGTCAATAAAACCTGATCGGAAGCATATATTGTACCGATTTTTTGGCCAGAACATCAACGGACACCAGTGACCACTTGGTGAGTTTCCTGTCTTTGAAAAAGAGAGTTTAGGGTGTTTTTGAGGGATTTTGTCTATGGATGCATTGAGTGTGTTAGCGCGAAGGCCTATATCTCCAGAGTGCACCATTTGACGACACTTTGATATTGGCCGTTGTATATGAACTTAAATAGCCTTATAACATGGCTTATAATGCTAAATTCCGAACCTGTCCTTTAATATTGTTTTAAATTCAAGGGGTGCCATGTTGTGTTGTTGTCTTGCACAGCAGTACATTGACAATATAGTAGCCTTGCGTCACCAGTATCTCCTCGGGGAGAAGAGCCTGGTGTTTATTTACTTCACTGCCTTAAGCCGGCCCCTTCTTCCGGCTCGAGCCTGTAGAGCCCGCCTCCTACTTCTGCTTGCTTTATTTTTCCTTAACCGGTAACTTAACGCAACTTCTCCTCGCATCTTCTTTTACAATTTTCGTCGGTGTTATGCCTGGTGATGCCATCGCGAATGTTATCTACTCGAAACTTCACCATGTGCAGTCTTCAGTAAAAACATTACAGACCGGAAGATTATGCGATGCGTCATCCTAGGTGCTTCCCCTCTAGACCGCTGCGAAAGAGACTGGCCCCAGACTAGAAAGAGACAGGCCCCAGACTAGAAAGTGACAGACCCCAGACTAGAAAGAGACAGGCCCCAGACTAGAAAGAGACCGGACCCAGACTAGAAAGAGACCGGCCCCAGACTAGAAAGAGACCGGCCCCAGACTAGAAAGAGACAGGCCCCAGACTAGAAAGAGACCGGCCCCAGACTAGAAAGAGACCGGCCCCAGACTAGAAAGAGACAGGCTCCAGACTAGAAAGAGACCGGACCCAGACTAGAAAGAGACCGGACCCAGACTAGAAAGAGAGCGGCCCCAGACTAGAAAGAGAGCGGCCCCAGACTAGAAAGAGACCGGACCCAGACTAGAAAGAGAGCGGCCCCAGACTAGAAAGAGACAGGCTCCAGACTAGAAAGAGACCGGACCCAGACTAGAAAGAGAGCGGCCCCAGACTAGAAAGAGAGCGGCCCCAGTATAGAAAGAGAGCGGACCCAGACTAGAAAGAGACAGACCCCAGACTAGAAAGAGACTGGCCCCAGACTAGAAAGAGACCGGCCCCAGACTAGAAAGAGACAGGCCCCAGACTAGAAAGAGACCGGCCCCAGACTAGAAAGAGACTGGCCCCAGACTAGAAAGAGACCGGACCCAGACTAGAAAGAGACCGGCCCCAGACTAGAAAGAGACAGGCCCCAGACTAGAAAGAGACAGGCCCCAGACTAGAAAGAGACCGGCCCCAGACTAGAAAGAGACTGGCCCCAGACTAACAATACAAATGTTCTCCTTCTCTGCTTCTGGTGCTGTAACAGTGCTCTTTCCCCCCATGGATCAATAAGGGCCCTACTATTAATACTACTACAGTGATAGTGATACAGCCGCAGGCATCAACTTACTATGGGGCTGGCGTTCTCATTCTGGATGTTGATCTGCCTGAGCAGCCTACACTCATAGTCCTGGTCCATGACTGGGAGACAGAGACAGATAGAGAGGAGAGAGACAGACATAGATAAGATACAGACAACACGTGGAAGTCAGTGACATTATCCAGATGGTACAATTTGCAAGGGAGACCACATATTATATAAAGTATCTCTAGAGGTACGTTGAGAATACGTTACTACTGCCTTGTCAATTCAATATACATGAAACCACAGCCAATGTTAGATATGGGAGTCAGCTATGTGGGTTCGTTAGAGCAACAATCTGGTCGATGAAGACACATCAACAGGATCACCGTTTGGCTAACCGCTAGTTAGTTAGCGGTTAGCCAAACGGTGATCCTGTTGATGTATACAGATAAATTATCTTAAAGGTCCAACAACTAACTAGCTAGCTATCTCCTAAAGGTCCAACAACTAACTAGCTAGCTATCTAACTCCAAAGCCAAAGGCAAACGTAGATGGTGGAAGCTAACTAACTAACGTTAGAGAGTCAGAGCACCAATGTCATGTCAGGTTCAGGCTATTCCCTGTAAATGAAATGTCATTCAACGTCCAATGTTTCATGTTAAAGCCAAATCAATTCA
Organism: Borostomias antarcticus; assembly: GCF_949987555.1. Taxonomy (NCBI): domain Eukaryota; kingdom Metazoa; phylum Chordata; class Actinopteri; order Stomiiformes; family Stomiidae; genus Borostomias; species Borostomias antarcticus. The sequence continues at coordinate 11,047,993 of NC_140245.1, read as the reverse complement.
CATTGGCGGGATCGCACTCTCATAACTTACATCTGCTTGTAATAGGACGCAAGTAACGGTATTTCCAAGGTTTTAATAAAATTCATTAGAACCGCCCCTTCCAGCAAATAGACGAAGCCCGAGCCGTTGTCTAGCATGCCTGGCTAGCTAGCTAACGTTAGCAGGCTAGCTACATTGTTTATGCAAAACGCATCACACATACATTGCATTTGACTTGTTTGGCAAATGATTGTGTTCTATGATGACCTACCGTGTAACACTCCGTGATGTGCAGTCAGTTAACGTTGCTATTTGTTTACTGATTGAGATTTCAATCCGAAAATGTTTGTTTCTGTATTCTCCGGTTGAGCAGAGCGACAAATGTTTTCATCGGACGCCTATTAGCGACTCGCAAAGGAGCATGGGAAGAGGTGACGTCGCTGTTTTTGAATCACACATTTTGCGTTGTCAAGGGAACGTTGGGTAGACGACTGCCACAATGTAACCCCAAATGCCAAAACACTTGGCCAGATGCATTGTTCTTAAAAGAGTAGCAAAGGGAAAATGCATTTTTAGCCCTGTTTTAAGGTTACTTATGATCATATACAATGGTTCAGATCAAAACGTTGACAAAACTAGCACTTCTGAGAAGGTCTGATAATTGCTCTACCACCGTTTTGGTCATACAATGGATGTGGGTGGGCACCTTGAAAAATCTTTCAAAAACATGTTAAACAGCTATAGTCTCCGTAACACTCATATTACATTATTGTTTTCAACATTTTAATATGTTTGAAAGTTAGCAATAGACAGTGTTTGACATTTCCCACTACAGCAGTCGAGCAACGAGTTCTGCTAGATAGTGATGGGCAAAAATAAACTAACTAATCTATTTGAACGACTCTTTTTAGTGTCCGATATGTACCGAACGGTCTGTCGAACGTCTACTGCTACTACGAGTACTAACCCCACCCCCCTCCCTTGACATACAGGTCATGCACACACAGTTCCAGCTTTGACAGAATTGACACAAACAATAGTGTAGGTTGCTATGGGATCAGCTTCTATGTAGTGTGTGTGTGCGTTTGCGTGTGTGTGTGTGCGTTATCAGTATGTGTGGCAGAGTTTGAGTAAATGGTTGAACTATCTCCTGTGCTAAACTGAATTGCTGCTAGCTTCATAAACATAATTGCACACACAGCAGAATGACGAACATTTTCTTTATTATTGATGTAAATACACATGTTGACTGGTAAAGCATACATTCTTTGCACACATGTTTTGTGGGGTCAGCTGTCAAAGGTGCGTGGACAGGACTGGCACAAAAAAGGTATCAAAACTTGAAAGGTTCGAAAGGTTCAGTATAGTTAGATGTATCAACTTGAAGGAACCAAATCTTGCTGGAAGACCCATGATCTCTGACGGAGACCCAGCTTTCTGACACTGGGCCCTACATTGCGCGCCAAAATTCTTTGGTAGTCTTCAGATTTCATGATGCCATGCACACAGTCAAGGCATCCGGTGCCAGAAGCAGCAAAGCCACCCCAAAACATCTGTGAACCTCCACCATGTTTGACTCTAGGGATTGTGTTCTTTTCTTTGAAAGCCTAATTTCATACACAGTACAATGATGTGCTTTACCAAAAAGCTCTAATTTTGTCTCTAGTTTGGTGATTTTTCATGCATGGGAAGTCAGACTTCCTTGGAAGAAGAAGAAGATTCAGATTCAGAAAATCGGCAAATTCAAGAGAGTTCTCTCAGCTGAGGCTGCCCGGCCCCTAAAGGCCTGTTTTTTCTGGGTAGCTTTGTACCCATTACTGACTCTGCTGAATACTGGATAGGGTGAGCAAGTTACCATAGCTATGCTGATGACACCCAGCTCTACATTTCTGTGACACCCCTCGACTACAGCTCAGTTGACCATTTGACAGAATGTATTGCTGACATAAATGTGTGGATGTCACAGAATTCCCTCCAGTTAATCCAGGATAAAACTGAAATATTGATCATTGGTGAAAAAGGTTAAAGAGAGAGACTATCAATGCTCTTAAAAACACTGTCACTAAATACGAAATACCAGGCAAGAAACGTGCGTGTCGCACTGGACTCTGATCTTAGCTTTAAGGCCCATATAAAGAATGTAACAAGGACCTCATTCTATCACCAAAGAAACATTGACAAGGTAAAACTTTTCTTTTCCCAGACTGATACTGAAAGACTAATGCATGCTTTTATTACTAGCAGGCTGAACTATTATAACACTCTCCTGTCTGGCCTACCAAAAAAAGCGATTAGTCAACTCCAACTGATTCAAAATGCTGCAGCACATGTTCTTACAAAGACCAGAAGGAGGGCTCACATCACACCAGTTTAAAATAACTGCACTGGTTACCTGTCAGTTTTAGAATAGATTTCAAGATTATTTTATTAGCCTACAAGTCATTACATAATCAAGCACCAAAATGCATATCAGATATCATCATCAGGTCGTCCCCAGACGGTCGTCCATTCACCTGGGCCCGTATTTCAATCAAAACATTTCATCTCAGAATGATCCACATTTTGTAATCCCTTTTCTTGCTATCCCAGATCAAATTGATCTTGTAGGTTTTGTCCTGGTTTTTCAAAGAATTTCCATATAGGATCATTCTGATCCAGATACCGAGTGTGCCCATAGCTAGCAACAAGCCAGGGTGCGCACGCCGACGTTATTGACACAGAACTCTGTACTGCACAAAACATAAATATTTTAACCTGCACTAACTAGTCAGATACATGCCAGGGAAGCCAGGAATTGGGCTAAACATGAAATCAGTGTCTTTATCCTTTAACTTCATTTCTGGAAGAAAATGTGGACAAATAGCCTACCTTGAGTCAATTGTGTTGTTTTTTCTAGAAAATAGTGGGTTGTCTTAACCATAACCTACAGTACAAAAGCGCAACAGAACCCAGGCAGAAGGCCTTAACATCAGTTAAGATTCTTTGTCTTGGCTTCACGGCACTCTGAAACGTTAGAATTGAGTTATGGTACTCTGCCTTTCTTTTGCTGTGCATCATATACTGTATTATATTAATGTTCATATTACATTAAGCGTAATTGTGCCATGATTGCTAGACTTTATGTAGCCTACATGTTATCATTATTATCATATAGGCTACTGATTCAAGCGTCAAGATGGCTGGATCTGGGTGAGGAAAGAAACTGAGAGAGCAGAGAAACATCTCTCTAGCCGAGGAGCAGATTAAACTGAACCTGCTTCAACAGAGGGAAACAGAACTTTGCATTCGCCTCTTAGAAGAGAGGCTGAAAGATGATGGCATTTTGGATGAAGATGTGTGACATTCTTGTACTTGCACCCACCTATTTTTCTGAGGGCTTGGAGTTTTATTTTGTTAATTGAAAATATTTTATTTTATTGGTTAATTATTTAATTTAGAATGAATATTGTTTTTGCATGGTCTGGGCTAGGCTGCTTTAACATGCAATCATTGAATAAAAGATTGATTCAATATGTGTCCTGTATCCTACACCCTACATGTCTCTACATCCAGCTTGAATCCATGCTTGATCCACCCTTTCAGTGGGATCAGGATTATCCTGATTTATCATCAAAACTATCCTAATCTCCACCTTAAAATTTTACCCAAGAACAACATTTGATCAGGATTCTGTGTAGGATTGGATTACCAAATCCATATCCCAATTTAGGAGGATCAGGATCACATATCCTGGTCTGAAATACCCAATTTTGAGATGTAATCCTATCCGGATCATTCTGATCCAGATTGCATGTTTTGAAATACTGGGCCCTGGGCGATCTCACCGGTGGCCTCCACTCCCGCATTCCCTCTTGATTATGTCCACGAATGTCTTAGTAGGACGTGTCCGCACCATGGAGATGGCTCCCATAACACCAGCTTGCTGGCCGGAAGCTCACGGTATCTGTAGCAGTGCCAGGTCAGCCTCATTCTCCTTGCTGCTATCTTCCCACTCACCCTTGGCCTCTCTCCGTACAGATCTTCAATACTGACATGCGCGTTATGATTTATGTCCAGTGATGCATGTAGCATTCTGGTGTAGCATCCGTCCAGCGACCTCTGCAGGGAGTGGCTGAGGGTCCAGCACTCACAGCCATACAGGAGAACGGCCTCCACAGTGGCGTTGAAGAAGTAGAGCTTAGTTTCACGGGGAAGGTTGGAGTTCCACACGTTGCTCATGCCGTTTAGAGTTCTCCACATGAATGCCTTCCTCACTTTCAGGTACTGCTCCTTTTTACCTTTTTAACACTGCTTTTACCACGTAGCTTTACTTGTTTTAATATCTTAGTGTTCTTAATTCACACTCTGTTTTTATATATTTTTTAATCTATTTTACACTTTTAATTTTTCATGATTTTACTTGTATTGTTTCTTTTAAATCTGTTGTCATTGTTTTTATATAATTTATGTTTTTATCCTTCTCCTTTTATGTAAAGCACTATGTGCTACATTGATTTGTATGAATGGTGCTATTCTGTAGGCTATAAATACCTATAGGCTATAAATTAAATGACATTGGCCGGGTTTCCCGATAAAGAACCTTCTTAAGGAACCCTTCTTAAAAAACCCTTTGCATGGGAGTTAAGAAGTAGACTACTTTGGAGTTAAGTGCTTCTTAACTCATTTAAGTGCTACTTAACTCGTTCGGGAAACCCGGCCATTGACATTGACGCTGGCCAGAGGAGAGGAGAGGTCTTGCATTGTACCTGTACTGTCCATCTCTTATGCATTTTATGAGGTGCAGTTGCATTGAATTGTCTTATAGCATTATCTTCTTACAAAAACAGTTGTGCTGTTTGTTCAAGTGAACGGTTTACTGGATATCCAATACACTTTAGTTTGAGTTTCTCCTCTGTGGCTTTTTGTGTGGGTATTCTGGTCACCGGCCATGCCCTTTTATGGAGCTGTGGGGCGGTTACATATGCAAACTCGAGCCCGCGTGGACTGAGATTGGTTCATCTTCTGGGAACCATTTGGGAACGCTTTGTCCATCAGGTGGAGGCTGGTCTTAGGATTTTTCTTAAGAAAATATTAAAAGGGGTTATGTGCTATTTTGGACATTTAGCCCTATATGTGGTCTGTCTGCCATGAACCTGAAACATAGAGACCATAATTTCACAGATGGTTCCAGTATTGAGCAAGCTGCGGTTTTTATGCAGGCTCTCACTGGGCTACAATGGAAGTCAATGGGGCATATGTAACTGTGTTGAAAAACTATGATAAATGTGCTTTTCTGAGACAGGAAGCACAGGGTGTAATCTTACTGGTCTCAATATGCTCTCCTGTGAAATGTATCACAATCTGAATGTTTTTACATGTTCGGCATTGCTTGAACATAAGCATTCCCCTGGCGCTTATTTTCAATACTCCCATGGAGGACTGCAGTCTCATGCCACGAAAATTATTTTGGGCGTCTTGCCAAGGCCAATTCATAAACTAATAGCAAGTAAAAGTGAATATTGAACTATAAATAAATTATCTCATTGAGCTTTAAAGACGCAATAAAATAAAAAACTTTTTTTTTTTTCTTCCATTTTGGATCACATCCTTGGTCATAGTGTGTACCTATTCAACAATGTATGCCAAATATGTTTCTAAATTTCAGTTAAGTTGTAAACGTATATCAAATCCTATGATTTTTTTCTTCCTGTAAAACAAAATCTCCTGAGTGCTTGTGTCAGCGATGCAAGATCAATGCATGCCAGAGATACGTATATAAGGATATAGAAAAGGGTGACCGGACTATTCCAAACGGCGAATTTCAAATCTGACGCTCACCATGCATTCCTGTAGATGTCTTTTGTCATGTCGGGGCCTTGTTGGGTCGTTTATAGGTGAAATAACCACTGTTATAGCCTATTTTTCACTCACTGTTCCTTCGTTTCGGGGTTTTCTGCTTCTCCTTCTACGCTCTCTTGGAAATAGCGTGCGCTCTGTGCGATACGTCACAGTGCTGCCACCAATCGGTTGATTTTCTCTGTCAGAAAACTGCCCCATGATCCGCGGGTCATCTCTTCCTCCAGTGCTTTTATATTTGCTGCCTGAGAGCGTGATGTTAAACTTAAGACGGACCAAACCATTTGTGCATTGGGTTACAGGGAGGGGACGTGGATCTGTTCTTGACCACTATGTCCAGGAAAATAAACAATATAAAATATAACAAGCTTTTATGTGACTTACAAATACTAATAAATAATATTAAGTCTTCAAGGATATTTATTTTTGACAAAATATTCCAGCAGATTATTTCAAGGTTAGAGGGTCAGTTTGCCCCCCCCCCTGATCTTGGGCCCGGGGACAACTGTCCCCTTTGTCCCCCGCTATCGGCGGCCCTGGCCATTGACATGGTTTCATTTCAGGAACTAAAAAAAAAGGATGGTTCAGACCCTGTACATGTTTAGTTTGTCCTATGCAGGCCTCCATGGTCCACTGGGGAAGCCCCTGTCCTATTGAGAGCCAGCTTTCACTCAGTGTTGCAGAGCTGGAGAGGAATCTTTGGACGCCAATTGTTTGCCGATAGACAGTTTATCCTTCCTTCCCACAATGCTGCCTATTTACAACGATGTTTTCCAATCTTGTGCACATAGAAAGGCACACAAATCGTAATGCAAACAGTATACGCGCTCACACACACACGTGCGCAAGCTCACACACGCGCGCACGCTCACACACGCACACACACACACAATAGCACTATTGATTTAAATACAGATTGTTTCCTCTTTCCCTTTATTATTCTCTCTCTCTCTCTCTCTCTCTCACTCCCTGGAACTCATGCGACTATTAAACCAGCTAATGAGATTCCTTGCGTCAATAATTTAGCAGGGTGTGTTACAGAGAAAGGTCTAGGCTGGAGACCAGCAGATAGAGACAGTCATTACACACACACACACACACACACACACACACACACACACACACACACACACACACACACACACACACACACACACACACACACACACGTTCAGGCATGGTTGAGCTCTCTCAGTATGCACGGCATTTTTCAAACCCGAAAATTTTGCTAACACTGTTGCTGTCTTTGTGGCTGTTGCTGCCACTGAAAATGATACACCTCGTTATTTAAGCACATACTTTATGTTGATGATTCACTGTCATTTTTTTCAGGATGCGTGACCAGCTCACAAATCATTCTCTTTTGAGAAACAAGAGACCAGAAAGCCTGTATGTGGAGCTGAGGGACAAGGAGAACAGTGCTTCCCAGGAGAAGGCAGGCTGGATTATCTGGGTGGGCAGCGATGTGAACTGGGGCAGTGGGATGAGGTATTTATAGCAGTGCAACATTTGGTTCCTGGGAATAAGGTAAAACTGAGTAACTTAACAGAGCAGATAACACTGTAGGCTACAACTGTCTTCCTGGATATTGGGGAATGAGAATTACTAGGAAACATTACATTACAGATGAATGTACAAAGACAGGAAACATACAACTGTTCATGAGTAATAACTCATTCTGACTATACAGACCATCTTTTCCTGCGAAACATAATATCACTCACTCTGAATGTTGATGTCTCTTTAAAAAAAGTATTTTATTAGAAATAAAAACCAGGGTTCACAGACTCAGTGAAATGTCCATAAGGAAAACGATCATAAGGTTTACCCACATGAAACACTCTTCATGTGCTGGGACTCAAATGTGCACATCAACAGAAACATTCATTACAGGCCTAATGGGCAAATCATTCTTATTACTAGATGAACATTCTGAAGACTATCAATCTTGGCCTTGTTACAGTGTTGCAGAGTACAGAGATATGGTACTGGGGCAATGATAGGCTGGGGAGAAAGTTACTTAAAAGGAAGATGTTACTGTTGCATTCAATATCAATATCACTGCTCCAGTATTCACAAATTAGGACTTCAGTCAAAGTGCAACATTAGAAATGTGATCAATAGATCAATGATGGATTGGAGCAAATGACCCTTAATAATTAGGCATTACCCTTAATAATTGGGTATATGCCAAATATACTTTATGAAATAGATTTTTTAAAGGAATGGGTTATTTGTATATTATGGCATGAAAATATAACATTCTAAGGAAAATACTAACAATCTAGTCTAGGCTAGTTGGTCGTGAAGGCTATTTGAATGTCAAAAACAAGCGGCAAATGCCACAGAATAGATACTACAGTATGAAATGTGCAAAAGTATCTAAAACGACAACAAATCTGTCTGTTAAATGGACTAATCCCTAGATAATTAAAAGTTTTTACTCAACATTTGTGTGAGACAACTTGATTCTAAGGAACTTAACTGTATGGCTCAACATTGCAGAGTGATACAGGAAGTGACATCTATGAACAGGAAGTGGGATTGATAGTAAAACATATCTCCTCTCAGAGTAGAAAGGGATCCAGAAATCTACAACCTCTTCACACTGAGTACATTCGTCATACTGTACACTCATCTTATAATAGCAGAGGTCACAAATCCCCCAAAGACTGAAGCTACAGTTACTATAATATTCAGTTTTTGCTTTTTGATGTTATTGCTGTGGTGAAACAACTTGTAGCTCTGTAGGACCAGGGCCTGTGATAGGTGCTTCCAGTCGTCACATTGTCTAAGAATACAGCACGCTTGAATAGAATCTATCGTATAAAAGAACAACAATAATATCTACAATGATTGGGCCTGGGGTACATCACCCTGACAAACCCACATGTGAATTTACAGGCATAAAACAGTATACACACAAACATAATGTCAATAAAAGCAGAATTAACAGAGAGGGAGAGGGGAGAGAGACGACAGAGAGAGAGAGAGAGAGAGAGAGAGAGAGAGGGAGAGAGAGAGAGAGAGAGAGAGAGAGGGACAGAGAGAGAGGGACAGAGAGAGAGAGAGGGACAGAGAGAGAGAGGGACAGAGAGAGAGGGACAGAGAGAGAGAGGGACAGAGAGAGAGAGAGAGAGAGAGAGAGAGGGACAGAGAGAGAGAGAGAGAGAGGGACAGAGAGAGAGAGAGAGAGAGAGAGGGAGAGAGAGAGGACAGAGAGAGAGAGAGGGACAGAGAGAGAGAGGGACAGAGAGAGAGAGGGACAGAGAGGGGGGGGGCGGGGGAGACATTACAGTAGTTCACAGATGACTGCCATCATACAACCATGGATGACTGACACCAACAACAACAAAGTTATCCAGTCGAATGTTGACAGGAGTAGAACAATAGAGAATGGGAGGGACAGAGGCTGAAGAGCCCCATGAGAGGTATGACTGTACAGCAGTAGGGGTACTGAGCATGTGGGGAGGTTCTCAGAGTGGCGGGGGAGGAAGACGTGGAGAGATGGAAAGAAGGTTTATAAACCTGGCGTCAGTACAGAGGATCATCAGATGAAGGCTCATAGGGGATGACTACAAAGGGATTTGCGGTCATGCTGGTTGATGAAGCTGCCTACAGTAGTGAGACCTGAACACACCTGAAGGTTGACCGGCTGAGGTGGGCATAGGCAGGGGGAGGCTGCTAGCTACATGCTAAGTGTCTTTAGGCAGGAGCTGCAGACCGCTGCTGACCTGGAAGCGGGTCTCCTCAGATATCCCATACTGCTCCAAGGGGTCCTGGATGGAAGACGATGAGATTTTATTAACCTTCATTCGGACAATTAAGAACTATTTCTTATTTGTAATGACGACCTGTGCAGAAAAAAAGACAATACAGTAGAATAGGCTACGACACAAAGTCATCAAACACAGAACAACATATACAGAGTGAATCGATTAGTTCCAGAAAGTCTGTCAAACGCATTAATGGAGACTGCAGGTTCATGACAATGATAGAATCAGACAGGAGTGAGCACAGACCAGATAGATAGAATAGACTAGATAAAACAACCCATTGAGCAGTTCCAAACTACTCTCCAAAATGGAAGTGTCTGATCCTGCAGCAGAACGACCGGCCGTGGTCACATGGTGTTCCCTGTAGTGCCTGGGAGAACAAATGACCGGCCGTGGTCACATGGTGTTCTCTGTGGTACCGGCTGTCGTCACGTGGTGTTCCCTGTGGTGCCTGGGAGAACAGGGTGTGTTCTGGGAGAACAGGGTAGTCTCACCTTGCCCGTCAGCCGGTGGATTTCAGTACGGTAGAAGATCAGGTTCTTCCTCATGAACTCATAACTGGAAGAGACAAGATGAATGACATACAGTAGGAGAACTGGATACGCTGCAGCAAACAACACAGCTGTCCCAGAGAGCAACAGGATGGAAGCATGTCATTCACCTCTATTCAATTACAGCACACAAATAGAGTTCAGGTTCCAGTGGGACTGGATCAAAAGCCTGCCCTCTGTGGTTCTTTAACAGGAACCGGTGTAACAGGACAGATTAACCCCCCCCCCCCCGGGGGTTAAAGTGTCCTAGGACAGATTATCCTAGGACAGACTATACCCCCACACTCAGACTGGCCAGGGGTTAAAATGTCCTAGGACAGACTAACTACCGGGGGTTAAAGACTCCTAGGACACTTCAGCCCCTGGGTAGAGTTAATCCTAGTCCAGGGACACTTTAACCCCGGGGTTAATCTGTCCTAGGACACTTTAACCCCGGGGTTATTCTGTCCTAGGACACTTTAACTCCTGGGGTTAAAGCGTCGGGGGGGTTAATCTGTCCTGTTACACCGGGTTTGGTGACCACAGACGACACATCAACCAGAGCATGTCTACCAACCTGGCCTTGATGATGGAGTCTATCCACTCCAGACATTGCTCCTGGGTGTCACACTCAAACAGGTACTTTCTCTCCGCTTCGTCTAGGAATGCTGGGAGAATAAAGATTCGTAATAGAATGGGAGTTTGCAATCTTTACACAGCTGTAACCAGTTTTTTTTTTTTTTTTATGTGCTTGTGTATAACTCGGGTTAGAAAAACAATGTGTCACTCCAACGTGTGATGAATGTAAACGGTCCCTTCCTTCCCCAGCACAGAGCTGAGTGTCCTGGAGACATCACCGTGACGACTCACCGATAGAAAAGACGTGGTTGTCCTCTCTCTCCACCCGGCACTCTTCCAGCAGAAGGGCTCCCAGCGGCTGGCAAGGAAATCAAAATCACAATAATGTGTTTCCTGCAAGCAGGTGGGAGATTTATGGTCTTCAGGCAAATAAGGTTGTATCAGGATACACGCTCTTAACATTACCTCTTCCTCATCAATGCGAAAGTAGAACAGGAAATTGACCACCAACTTCACCAGTCTCTTCTTTACAACTAACAGATGGGGGAAAAACAAGAGAAAATATATCAAACCGATTTGACATCACAGCTGACAGAGCACCTCTGTTGCAAGTTAATACAATTTTTAATACAACTTTTATTGACAGATCTTGTCAGAATGACTGTGAACCCTGATTCTACGTCTAAGGTCAGAGTGCAGCAGAATGTGGCTGTGGTATTTCTGGTGTTATCAAGAACACATACCATCTCCTTTCTTTGGTCCTCGCATTCCCAGCTCGGCTGCCCTTTCTGAAGGCTGGCGGCTCAACGAGACAAGTTCCTTCTCGTTGTAACGCATCCTCGGGCAATATACAATATCTACCGACGCAGCACGGCGATGACAGGAGGAAACTTGGCTGGCTAGCTAGCTGGCTGAAGCATTTCCCGTCGCCGTAACGTTACCTGACATATTAGACTTAACTGGTAGCTTTGAGAATAATCGGTAGCTCAACGAAATTGAACGCGATCACTTTCCACGACAGACTACCCGAGTTTCTTGACATATGTTGGACCGCGGTGGGTCATCGCAGCGGTCAAGCAAGCTCAGGGAGGTCGAGGTTTTCCATTCTGACTAGCTGGCTACGCCCCCACAAAAAGGGAACACTTCAAATTTGACTACAGCTTAGCTTCCGTAGTACGTTGGCCAAACGAGGACAGTGGCCAAGTTAGAAAACATTTATTTTGAGGAGTTATGAAGACTTGTTATCTGATTCCTGTACATTTAATCCGTTTAATAAGAAGTGGTAAAATCGAAATAGTTAGGGATAAAGAATAAAGCTAAACCAAAATGAATCACATTTTTAATAAAGTTATACAAAACCGGAAGAGGAAGCTCA
>NC_140245.1:11028419-11030919 GCF_949987555.1 Borostomias antarcticus | reverse complement strand
CGGGCTGGGTGACAGTTCAACAGCTGTTTGGTTTGTTATCCCTAGTAGCCATGGATACCAGACAATAACAGGCGTTCTACTCCTCTTCACTGTTTGATGAACTGAGTAAAATGCTAATTCTTTTACGACATGAATCTACACTGTAGCTACCTGTAGTAGTATTGAGTGATCCTGGGCTCAACGTCATGTCAAATGCTTTTGGGAGAATCACCCCTTTCACAGATCAATCTATGATTTAGGGGCTCTGGATTTCATCTTTTTTGGTATCACTACATCCTCTTCCTCCTCCTCTTCTTCCTCCTCTTCCTCTCGTGGCTTGGCTAGTTGTCCCTTCTGTGCTTTGGTCTCTCCGTCCCTGTCTCTCTTGTCCCTCCTGTCCCTCAGCCTCCCTCCTCCCTCCCTGGTGAGTCTTCCCTGCGGGGGTCTTCTGTTCCTGGCTCCCCCAGGGCCCTTCTGCCGCGCCCCGCTCTTCCCCCGCCTTCTTCCGCCATCGTCTTTGTCGCCGAAGTCCGGCAGCCACCAGAAGAGCACGTCCCAGAGGTGCGTCTCCGGCTGCGTCACAGGAAACAGGAAGCTCATCTTTTTTGCTAAATTCCACCCATACCAACTCTGTAGGTGGAGTTGTTGGTACTGCTAGAACGTCTTCCATGACCAATAATTACTCACTGCACTTTAACAACATTATGTAAATATAATACATTCAGCACAGCCAAGTGGTTCAAAGAACACATGGGCTGCGTTCCGAATCGCCTACTACCCTACTATATAGTATGCCAAAACAGAATGTAGTATGTCCCAATACATAGTATGCCACATGCAGTATGGCAAAAGTACCAGGATGCCCTACTACATCCGGTCGTATTTTGCAGTATGCACGCCAGCAGGCTTTTCTGGCTATTCTGACCCACAATCCTTTGCGCAGCGGTAATGTGCGTCACATGCGCGAGTTGACATCTGTAGACGAATGTCGCGTTATGGACAGCGACGGATGTGGGCTAATTTCAAGGCGCAATGTTATGACAAGGTAGTATGTCCCAATTGGATGCCTACTGCTTGCAAAGTACGTACTTTCTAAGGGCAGCTGTAGTAGGTACTGGTAGTCAGAAGTAGAAGTATGCGATTCGGAACGCAGCCCTTGTTTCTCTCAGGTCAGAGGCTCTGTCTCTTACCTCCTGGGCCGGTGCTTTGGACCTCAGCGCCGAGCGTCTCACGGTCAGCCCTTGCCCCGCCCCCGGCCCCTCCTCCTCCTCCGCCCCACCCCGGCGCCCGCGCACGGCCTCGTGCAGCCGCTGGACGGCGGAGCTGAGCACCAGGATGGCGATGGCCACGAACAGGCAGCGGTTCAGGGTCACGTTCTCCCAGGGTGCATCGGCCCGACTCAGGTTGGAGATGGAGAGGGACTTACGCAGGGACACTGAGACACAGAGAGAGAGAGAGAGGAAGAGAGAGCTGTTATGGGAGAGAGAGAGGGAGAGAGCACTGTGGTCATGGAGGCTAGAGTTGTTTAGTTCTGAGAGAGAGAAAGAGAGGAAGAGAGAAAGAGGAGGAAGAGAAAGGAAGAGAGGAGCAAGAGAGAGGAAGAGAGCTGTTACTGACAGAGGCTGCGTTCCGAATCGCATACTTCTACTTCTTACTACTAGTACCTACTACAGCTGCCCTTAGAAAGTACGTACTTTGCAAGCAGTAGGCATCCAATTGGGACATACTACCTTGTCATAACATTGCGCCTTGAAATTTGCCCACATCCGTCGCTGTCCATAACGCGACATTCGTCTACAGCTGTCACGACTCGCACATGTGACGCACATTTCCACTACGCACAGGATTGTGGGTCAGAATAGCCAGAAAAGCCTGCTGGCATACTGCAAAATACGACCGGATGTAGTAGGACATCCTGCTAATTTTGCCATACTGCATGTGGCATACTATGTATTGGGACATACTACATCCTGTTTTGGCGTACTATATAGTAGGGTAGTATGCGATTCGGAACGTAGCCAGGGAGAGAGCACTGTGGTCATGTAGGCTAGAGTTTAGTTCTGAGAGAGGAGGAGAGAGCGATGGTCTAGTTTAGTTCTGAGGGTGAGAGGTCGAGCCACAGACAGAGAGCTGGACTCACTGGTTCTGACGGGGGCCTGGTTGGGCTCTCTGGGTCCCGTCTTGGGGACCTGCTGAATAGTTGCTGGAGGAGTTTCCTGTGTGAAAACAATGTTTACAGCTCATGCTTCTTTTTGGCGAGCCTCTCTTTCTCAAGGGCTTCTCACGCCCGCTGAAGGACATGACTACAGCAAACTAGCCTCTCTTTCTCAAGGGCTTCTCACGCCCGCTGAAGGACATGAAACACACAAGCAAACAAACCTCCTTCATTCTCCTGCCAGGGTACATTTCTGGAGGGAGAGAGAGAGGGGATTTCATCACTGATCAGAGAATCTCTGCGCTGTTTGTGTGTGTGTGTGTGTGTGTGTGTGTGTGTGTGTGTGTGTGTGTGTGTGTGTGTGTG
>NC_140245.1:11013419-11023419 GCF_949987555.1 Borostomias antarcticus | reverse complement strand
GCCCGTCGGCCTGTTAAAGTCAGTTATTAGTCCCAAGGACAAGGCTGCCTCGCTGATGAAGGGAATAATGCATCTGTCTGATTAGAGTTTAGTCCAATTATCGCTAATTAATGAACCCTTTGTGTGCGTAATTCAAGCTTATGCTGAAAAGCCAATTGAGCCCTAAGCTGACATGCCAAAAACAAAAGGAACCACAGAACTGAACACATCGCTTGCTTTGCCTTTTTCAACAAACACTCTTTCCATCATATCATTGCTTTATTTAGGTAAAAGTCAAACTCAGCCAAGTTTGTGCCCAAAGTCTTGGGGACATTTCAAGGTCTACGGAAGCCCCCCTGTGGACGGCCGGCTCCGGGTAAAGTGGGCTAGCGACAATAACGCCTCCAGACTCTACTGCCCCACATTCACCCAGGAGAGAGGGAGAGAGAGCAGAGCAGGAGAGAGAGAGAGCAGAGCAGGAGAGAGGGAGAGAGCAGAGCAGGAGAGAGGGAGAGAGCAGAGAGGGAGAGAAGCACTGTCCTTATATAACACTGAGCTGGTTCGCGAGGCAGGGTGATGGTCTGTTGTCCTGTGGGAGCCTGTCTCTGCAGCATGGTCACACACAGACCTGGGCATGGTCACACACAGACCTGGGCATGGCGTCCACACAGACCTGGGCATGGCGTCTACACAGACCTGGGCATGGTCACACAGACCTGGGCATGGCCACACACAGACCTGGGCATGGCCACACACAGACCTGGGCATGGCGTCTACACAGACCTGGGCATGGTCACACAGACCTGGGCATGGCGTCTACACAGACCTGGGCATGGCGTCTACACAGACCTGGGCATGGTCACACAGACCTGGGCATGGTCACACACAGACCTGGGCATGGCGTCCACACAGACCTGGGCATGGCGTCTACACAGACCTGGGCATGGTCACACAGACCTGGGCATGGCCACACACAGACCTGGGCATGGCCACACACAGACCTGGGCATGGTGTCTACACAGACCTGGGCATGGCCACACACAGACCTGGGCATGGTCACACACAGACCTGGGCATGGCCACACACAGACCTGGGCATGGCCACACACAGACCTGGGCATGGTCACACACAGACCTGGGCATGGTCACACACAGACCTGGGCATGGCGTCTACACAGACCTGGGCATGGTCACACAGACCTGGGCATGGTCACACACAGACCTGGGCATGGCGTCCACACAGACCTGGGCATGGCGTCTACACAGACCTGGGCATGGTCACACAGACCTGGGCATGGCCACACACAGACCTGGGCATGGCCACACACAGACCTGGGCATGGTCACACGCCAGACCTGGGCATGGTCACACACAGACCTGGGCATAGCGTCTACACAGACCTGGGCATGGCCACACACAGACCTGGGCATGGCGTCTACACAGACCTGGGCATGGTCACACAGACCTGGGCATGGTCACACCCAGACCTGCACGCAGCAAGTAAGATTGAAGTTATTGAACAATAGGGAATAAAATATGTTGACCGACAATTATTTTTGTGTACAGAGTTGTATCAATGATAATAGTTTAGTTTGCGTCCTAAATGCCTATGTAAACTGTAATGTTAGTGCTAGCTGGTGGTGCAGCTAGTCAGAGCTAGCTACTGTAGCTATTAGCTCTAACGTTAGGTCTCGTTACGTTTGCTGAGGCAGAGATAAGGTGTTGTAATGTTGTCATAACAGTTTTCTTTAGCTAGTTATAAATCAGATTTGGTATAACCGTCGCAAACTCCTAGGTTTGAGCAATGACTAGCTAGGTTCACTCGCACACTGAATTGCATAGTATGCTAAACAAAGACAGAGACGTAGACGTCTGGTTTGTTTATGCAATTCAAATGGTCGTAGTCCAGCGTAATTATGTTCATATTTCATATGCTACACAGAATAGGCTGTAGGCTACACGGAGAGAGTGTTTCATGTCTGCAAGTAGTTTGATATTGTCAATCATTTCCCTTTTATGATAGATGGTGAGTGGAGGGCGAAACGCCACCAGAAAAAAAAGAAGACAAAAATTAGGACATTTGAATTTTTTTGGGTCAAAGCAGCAGAAAGGCAGGATCAGGAGAGGCAGGAGATGCATCAGGGTTACAGGTGAGATTATAGTCTGACTCAACAGATGTAGGTTTTGTGGATAAACCTTGTCATTCGTTGTCACATTGCCCAATCAGTGGCGACGATCAGTGGCGACGGAAATTAATCTGATTCGGCCACCACCCAGATTCAATCCAGACTATGTGAAACAACAACAACCCAGTGTGTCCCTACCAAAGCTCAAATCAAACCTACGCCCCTGCATTGGGTGTCCGATATATCGGACAGTCCTGGATGACGTGGTCTGAGGTTTGTTCCTTGGTGCCACACTCACACGCCGCACAGGATGCCAAGCCCCATCTGTGCATCGATCCGACCGTTGACAGGTAAAAAGAGAGTGAGTTTTCACCATAGCTGAGTGTGTTGTTGCCTTGAACACATTTGTTATTCAATATATATTATTTTCATCTCAATATATTAATTTGTTGTTTTGTGCTCTCGTTCACCACGGGTCGAGCAGATCGATGGGGGGGGGGGGGGGTCAATCCACTCTTGCCTGGGGCCCCTTCCACCCTAGGGCCGGCCCTGTCGGGTCGGAGTGTGAAAAGCACATTAACGCCGTCGCTTGGCTGCACAATCAGCTAGAGGGCTGGATGACCTCACACAGGGCTGCAGTCTCAATGATGATGAGCTCTGCTGTCATGCGGTCAGTCAGGGACAGACTGGGCAGGAACGCCGTGCCGACCCTCCCCGAGGAGGAGCAGGGAGCAGGGGTAGAGCGGGGACGCCAGGTTTGATGAGCCACGCCTCTTTCAGGATGCTGTGACATTTCATGGGTATTTTACCCATTCAAAGCCTTTTGTTACGGTTCTTCTCAATTGTTTAAACACATTTTCTGAAAGAAAACCTAATTTTGTCAAAACTTTACACACAAACCCACAAAACATGAAACATGCAATACATCTCTAACAAAATGACACTTTGCCTTCAAAACAATATTAACTCTTCACAAAATGGAACTTTGTGTTCAAATGACACATACAGCCATAATATGAGTAGACATTTCCATAAGCACCAGTTGAACACTGATGTGCTGAATGGAAAACACTACTAGTCTGAATGGAAAACACTAGTATGAATGATTAAAAAAATACTTATCAGGAGAATTATGCCTTATTATGCAAGTTCAGTGTTACACTTTCCTGTTATATAAAATATCGCACAATAATGTTTTTATACTCAAATGTAAAACAACACACAAATATACAGTACCTTAATTTCCCCCCAAAATACTGTAGCCTTAACATCACAGAAACACAACTGGAAAAATAACACAGAGCACACAATAGAACATTACACACAATAGAACAGAACACACAATAGAACAGAACACACAATAGAACATTACACACAATAGAACACAATAGAACATTACACACAATAGAACATTACACACAATAGAACAGAACACACAATAGAACATTACACACAATAGAACAGAACACACAATAGAACAGAACACACAATAGAACAGAACACACAATAGAACAGAACACACAATAGAACAGAACACACAATAGAACATTACACACAATAGAACAGAACACACAATAGGACATTACACACAATAGAACAGTACACACAATAGAACAGAACACACAATAGAACATTACACACAATAGAACATTACACACAATAGAACAGAACACACAATAGAACAGAACACACAATAGAACATTACACACAATAGAACATTACACACAATAGAACAGAACACACAATAGAACATTACACACACTAGAACAGAACACACAATAGGACATTACACACAATAGAACAGTACACACAATAGAACAGAACACACAATAGAACATTACACACAATAGAACAGAACACACAATAGAACATTACACACAATAGAACAGAACACACAATAGAAAATAGGCCAGTAG
Organism: Borostomias antarcticus; assembly: GCF_949987555.1. Classification (NCBI taxonomy): domain Eukaryota; kingdom Metazoa; phylum Chordata; class Actinopteri; order Stomiiformes; family Stomiidae; genus Borostomias; species Borostomias antarcticus. The sequence continues at coordinate 11,019,399 of NC_140245.1, read as the reverse complement.
GGTAAAAACTAGAAAGTACATTTCCTGGAGAAAATGTGAGGTGGGCTAGCTGCTGCAGCTGTATGTAACAGCTACTGCTAGAACTACTATGGACCAGGCAAACTCCATGCACCCACCTGCGAAGACCGTGCGTCTCTAGCCCACTCAGGGGCTGAGTTGTGGGGTCTGTTGCGTGGACAGTGGCATGGTGGTGAGACTCCGCCCCCTCAGGTCAGAGCTGGTCGAGGACAGTGTACCCCTCTCCGGGCCACCTACCCGCCCGCACCGGTGAAGACCATGTGTCTCTAGCCCACTCAGGGTCTGAGTTGTGGGGCCGTGGCGTGGATAGTGGCATGGGGGTGAGACTCCACCCCCTCAGGTCAGAGCCAGTCAGGGACAGTGTAGCCCTCTCCGGGCCACCTACCTGACTCAACCGGTGAAGACCGTGTGTCTCTAGCCCACTCAGGGGCTGAGTTGTGGGGCCCGTGGCGTGGATAGTGGCGTGCTGGTTAGGCCCCGCCCCCTTGGGTCACAGCTAGTCTGGGACAGTACAGTGACCTCTGGGCAATTTCAATGCATCCACCAATGAAGACTGTGTCTCTAGCCCACTCAAGAGTTGAGTTGTGGGGCCCGTGGCGTGGATAGTGGCGTGGTGATGAGACTCCACCCACTCAGGTCAGAGCCAGTCGGGGACAGTGTACCCCTCTCCGGGCCACCTACCCGACTCCACCATGAAGACCTCCGGGCAGTCTCCTTGCACCCACTGGTGAAGACTGTGTGTCTCTAGCTCAATCAGGGGCTGAGTTGTGGGGTCTGTGGCGTGGTGGCGAGACCACCACGCCACCACGAAGAGAAAGAAAGAAAGAAAGAAAGAAAGAAAGAAGGAAGGAAGGATGGAAGGAAGGATGGAAGGATGGAAGGATGGAAGGAAGGATGGAAGGAAGGAAGGAAGGAAGGAAGGAAGGAAGGATGGAAGGAAGGATGGAAGGAAGGAAGGAAGGATGGAAGGAAGGATGGAAGGAAGGAAGGATGCAAGGAAGGAAGGAAGGAGGGAAGGAAGGATGGATGAAAGAAAGAAAGTAAGAAAGATGGATGGATGGATGAAAGAAAGATAGAAGGATGGATGAAAGAAAGATAGAAGGATGGATGAAAGAAAGAAAGAAAGAAAGAAAGAGAAAGAAGGAAGGAAGGAAGGAAAGAAGGATGGAAGGAAGGATGGAAGGAAGGATGGATGGATGGATGGAAGGAAGGATGGAAGGAAGGATGGAAGGATGGAAGGATGGAAGGAAGGAAGGAAGGGATGGAAGGAAGGAAGGAAGGAAGGAAGGAAGGAAGGATGGATGGAAGGAAGGATGGAAGGAAGGAAGGAAGGAAGGATGGAAGGAAGGAAGGATGGAAGGAAGGATGGAAGGAAGGAAGGAAGGATGCAAGGAAGGAAGGAAGGAGGGAAGGAAGGATGGATGAAAGAAAGAAAGTAAGAAAGATGGATGGATGGATGAAAGAAAGAAAGATAGAAGGATGGATGAAAGAAAGATAGAAGGATGGATGGATGAAAGAAAGAAAGAAAGAAAGAAAGAGAAAGAAGGAAGGAAGGAAGGAAAGAAGGATGGAAGGAAGGATGGAAGGAAGGAAGGAAGGAAGGAAGGATGGAAGGAAGGAAGGAAGGAAGGAAGGAAAGAAAGGAAGGAAGGAAAGATGGAAGGATGGAAGGATGGATGGAAGGAAGGAAAGGAAGGAAGGAAGGAAGGAAGGAAGGAAGGAAGGAAGGAAGGAAGGATGGATGGATGGATAGAAGGAAGGAAGGAAGGATGGAAGGAAGGAAGGAAGGAAGGAAGGAAGGAAGGAAAGATGGATGGAAGGATGGAAGGATGGATGGAAGGAAGGAAAGGAAGAAAGGAAGGAAGGAAGGAAGGAAAGAAGGAAGGATGGAAGGAAGGAAGGATGGAAGGAAGGATGGATGGATGGATGGAAGGAAGGAAGGAAGGAAGGGAAGAAAGGAAGGATGGATGGAAGGAAGGAAGGAAGGAAGGAAAGAAGGAAGGAAGGAAGGAAAGGAAGGAAGGAAGGAAGGAAGGATGGATGGAAGGAAGGAAGGAAGGAATAGGAATGCTACCACAATATAATAGTCATAAAAGGGTGCCTGTACAGAGAGCCTGCACGTGTCCCCAAATTCAAATCCCAACTGACACTGTGAGCATCCTCTCATTCACTTCAATGGAAAGGCATGTCCGATTCAGACAGCTCTCTCTCAAAAAGTATAAATGTCACAGCCTAGATATTGACACCGTAGGAATCCTGAGAAAATGCTGAACATTTTAGGATATGATATGTCCGTGTAGCTTAAAAACTGTAGGCATGGCGACGAGTTAGAAAAAGGGTAAAAATGCAAAATTAGCAGCTCAAAAGCTAGAGTGTGGGCCCATACGTTTCAATGGGGAGCACAGTTGCCGAACAAATCGTCATACCGTGAAAACTATAAGTCACACAGCTTAGATACTTATATTGTACGAATCAGCACAGTTGTGTGAATGTTTTGATGCATAATATGTGTGTGAGCTTTCAAAACTGTAGGAGTGCCAGCAGTTTACAAATTGTGTGAATATTTTCAAAGCAACAGCTGCCACCACTCTAAAAACATAATGATACTGAACATTCCACCAGCAGTTTCAATGGCACAAAAATTACTATTAAAAGTTAAATTACTAAAAAACTATAACAAATATCAAAAATCTCAATACATCCGGGAAACAGCTAAAGACGATGAACATTTTAAAGTTTGAATGAAGTTTCTAGCACAAAGTATGAAGAAGTAGTTAAGGGCCAAAAAACTGGGGAGAATTATAATAATAAAGAAAGAAAGAAAGAAATAGTGGGAATATCACAAGTTGGGCTAGCTTTTACAAGCTAGCCCACCTAATAACAAGACTGCATCCTGTCTTCAGTTCCTCCTCCAGTCTCTCCCACCATGCCGTAGTTCAGTAAAACTCTCAGTCCTGCAAAAGATACAAATACATTAAAATACTCACAATACTCTGCAGTAACAATGTATTGACAAAGTAGGAATACTGTTCCCAAGGCGAGTAGATTTATTACCTATTCTCATTTCTGAAAATCCAAATGATGGATGCAACTGAGAAGCAGCTCACGTTGGGTTGAACCCTTCTTGCTCTTCCTCCCCCTCCTCCTCCTCCTCCTCTTCCTCCCCCTCCTCCTCCTCCTCTTCCTCCCCCTCCTCATCCTCCTCCTCTTCCTCTTCCTCCCCCTCCTCCTCCGCCTCCTCCTCTTCTCTCAGTCCTCTGCCTCTCTTCAATGTTGCCTTATCTCATCTGTGGCTCTTTTACAGTATTGTTAAAGCTCTGATTGCAAATTACACAACATGCTTGGAAATGTTAGTGTAAACATTTGAATGGCAGTGAGTTCCAGGTGAACCCAATGAGGTTTTATTCAAGAGGATTGTGTGTAGAGTGTATTTTGAAACTTCAAACCTTCTTTAGCAGGCCACCTCTCCGAGACTTTGGACCAGAGACACAGAGATTGTGTAAAACTTAGAGGAGGGAGGAAGGATTGGACGCAGAATGAGCTGAAAGTGGGATAGGGGTGGATGAGGGGATGGTGATGGAGGAGTGATAAAAGTGGAGGGATCGGTTGTGGAGATGTGTGACGCACTGACAAAGCTGGGAACAATGAATTTCCTTAAAACGACTAAATAAACTAAACTAACTAAAAAGAGTGTGAATTGGTGATGAGACTCCACCCACTCAGGTCAGAGCCAGTCGGGGACAGTGTACCCCTCTCCGGGCCACCTACCCGACTCCACCATGAAGACCTCCGGGCAGTCTCCTTGCACCCACTGGTGAAGACTGTGTGTCTCTAGCTCAATCAGGGGCTGAGTTGTGGGGTCTGTGGCGTGGTGGCGAGACCACCACGCCACCACGAAGAGAAAGAAAGAAAGAAAGAAAGAAGGAAGGAAGGATGGAAGGAAGGATGGAAGGATGGAAGGATGGAAGGAAGGATGGAAGGAAGGAAGGAAGGAAGGAAGGAAGGATGGAAGGAAGGATGGAAGGAAGGAAGGAAGGATGGAAGGAAGGATGGAAGGAAGGATGGAAGGAAGGAAGGATGCAAGGAAGGAAGGAAGGAGGGAAGGAAGGATGGATGAAAGAAAGAAAGTAAGAAAGATGGATGGATGGATGAAAGAAAGATAGAAGGATGGATGAAAGAAAGATAGAAGGATGGATGAAAGAAAGAAAGAAAGAAAGAAAGAAAGAGAAAGAAGGAAGGAAGGAAGGAAAGAAGGATGGAAGGAAGGATGGAAGGAAGGAAGGATGGATGGATGGATGGATGGAAGGAAGGAAGGATGGAAGGAAGGATGGAAGGATGGAAGGATGGAAGGAAGGAAGGATGGAAGGAAGGAAGGAAGGAAGGAAGGATGGATGGAAGGAAGGATGGAAGGAAGGAAGGAAGGAAGGAAGGATGGAAGGAAGGAAGGATGGAAGGAAGGATGGAAGGAAGGAAGGAAGGATGCAAGGAAGGAAGGAAGGAGGGAAGGAAGGATGGATGAAAGAAAGAAAGTAAGAAAGATGGATGGATGGATGAAAGAAAGAAAGATAGAAGGATGGATGAAAGAAAGATAGAAGGATGGATGGATGAAAGAAAGAAAGAAAGAAAGAAAGAGAAAGAAGGAAGGAAGGAAGGAAAGAAGGATGGAAGGAAGGATGGAAGGAAGGAAGGAAGGAAGGAAGGAAGGATGGAAGGAAGGAAGGAAGGAAGGAAGGAAGGAAAGAAAGGAAGGAAGGAAAGATGGAAGGATGGAAGGATGGATGGAAGGAAGGAAAGGAAGGAAGGAAGGAAGGAAGGAAGGAAGGAAGGATGGATGGATGGATAGAAGGAAGGAAGGAAGGAAGGATGGAAGGAAGGAAGGAAGGAAGGAAGGAAGGAAGGAAGGAAGGAAAGATGGATGGAAGGATGGAAGGATGGATGGAAGGAAGGAAAGGAAGAAAGGAAGGAAGGAAGGAAGGAAGGAAAGAAGGAAGGATGGAAGGAAGGATGGAAGGAAGGATGGATGGATGGATGGAAGGAAGGAAGGAAGGAAGGAAGGGAAGAAAGGAAGGATGGATGGAAGGAAGGAAGGAAGGAAGGAAGGAAAGAAGGAAGGAAGGAAGGAAGGAAAGGAAGGAAGGAAGGAAGGAAGGATGGATGGAAGGAAGGAAGGAAGGAATAGGAATGCTACCACAATATAATAGTCATAAAAGGGTGCCTGTACAGAGAGCCTGCACGTGTCCCCAAATTCAAATCCCAACTGACACTGTGAGCATCCTCTCATTCACTTCAATGGAAAGGCATGTCCGATTCAGACAGCTCTCTCTCAAAAAGTATAAATGTCACAGCCTAGATATTGACACCGTAGGAATCCTGAGAAAATGCTGAACATTTTAGGATATGATATGTCCGTGTAGCTTAAAAACTGTAGGCATGGCGACGAGTTAGAAAAAGGGTAAAAATGCAAAATTAGCAGCTCAAAAGCTAGAGTGTGGGCCCATACGTTTCAATGGGGAGCACAGTTGCCGAACAAATCGTCATACCGTGAAAACTATAAGTCACACAGCTTAGATACTTATATTGTACGAATCAGCACAGTTGTGTGAATGTTTTGATGCATAATATGTGTGTGAGCTTTCAAAACTGTAGGAGTGCCAGCAGTTTACAAATTGTGTGAATATTTTCAAAGCAACAGCTGCCACCACTCTAAAAACATAATGATACTGAACATTCCACCAGCAGTTTCAATGGCACAAAAATTACTATTAAAAGTTAAATTACTAAAAAACTATAACAAATATCAAAAATCTCAATACATCCGGGAAACAGCTAAAGACGATGAACATTTTAAAGTTTGAATGAAGTTTCTAGCACAAAGTATGAAGAAGTAGTTAAGGGCCAAAAAACTGGGGAGAATTATAATAATAAAGAAAGAAAGAAAGAAATAGTGGGAATATCACAAGTT
>NC_140245.1:10973419-11000919 GCF_949987555.1 Borostomias antarcticus | reverse complement strand
CGTCCTTTCGCCCTCTGACCCCCTGTTCCGCATGCCCCCCCCCCCCCTGATAATTATGCATATGCATGCATGCATGCACCCACCCACGCAAGCACGTACATGCACATCTACAAATGCATACCTGCATACATACACACATACACACACCTGGACCCACACATATCAACACAACAGATTGTATAATTGTATCGGTAAATGACGGGTCCATGGCTTGACATGTGGTGCATTAAAAGAATCAGGGAGGCGTGGAGCACTGAGTTAGTCCAGGGTGGGATACTGGGGCAGAGGGGAGGCCCAGAAGGGGGGGGGGGGGGGGAGCAGGGCCTCTGCACCCACCAGCAGGCAGGACACTGCCCCACCCAGCCCCCTCAGGGACCCGACGCAGTCTATGGAATATCTGTCATATTTATATCCACTTATCTATATAATATATTATATAGCATATATTTATAGCCTCCTTTGGTTCTTCATCAATGTAATAATAATAATAGTCATAATAATGATCATAATAATATTAATAATGACAATAATATAGTAATAATACATGACAATAATATTACTGATAACAATAATAATAATAATAAAAATAATAGGCAATATATCAACACTTTTTCATCTTTACTTTTCCATCATTAGGGCCCGAGCACTGGCGGTGCGAGGCCCTATTGAAACTCGAAGGATTATTATTCTCCTTCTTCTCCCCAAACAAATGCCTTTTTGGCGGCCTAAACATCGATGAAAACGGATGAAACTTTGCAGATACATCAGTCCCGGTGAAAATCGGATATTTCATGGGTGACGGAAATGGGCGTGGCAAAACGGCTCAAGAGCGCCCCCTGGAAAGTTTAAAATGGCGAGCCCCACCTTTCAGTTTGATGTAGGCGAACGAAATTCGGTGGCCATATGTATTTCATCGAGCCACACTAAAATGTCTCTTGGAGCTATACCCAACATGCAACAGGAAGTCCGCCATTTTGCTTTTAATGTGCCATTTTGTCCTTGTTTTGACCATTTCCATGCCTCGTACTTCGACGAACTCCTCCTACAGATTTCATCCGATCAACTTCATATCGGGTCAGCTTCATCTTAAGACCTTTGTGATCAAAAGTTATCAAAAAAATTGAGTTTTCACCAAACACCCTTGCCGTGGCGCCCCGCCAAAGTTTGACATTTCGCCATAAAACACGAAGTCCTCATAACTCCTCCATACATTATCCAATTTGTCCGATATATCTCACGCTTCATGACGGTTCTGTCCTGAACACATCTATGTGTCAGTATTGCATCATACTTATAGCGCCACCTATTGGTGAAAAAGGCAGTCCTCATAACTCCTCCATACATTATCCAATTCGTCCGATATACCTCACGCTTCATGAAGGTTCTGTCCTGAACACATCTATGTGTCAGTATTGCGTCATACTTATAGCGCCACCTATTGGTAAAACAGGAAGTCCTCATAACTCCTCCATACATTATCCGATTTGTCCGATATATCTCACGCTTCATGACGGTTCTGTCCTGAACACATCTATGTGTCAGTATTGCGTCATACTTATAGCGCCACCTATTGGTGAAACAGGAAGTCCTCATAACTCCTCCATACATTATCCGATTTGTCCGATTTATCTCACGCTTCATGACGGTTCTGTCCTGAACACATCTATGTGTCAGTATTGCTTCATACTTATAGCGCCACCTATTGGTGAAACAGGAAGTCCTCATAACTCCTGCATACATTATCCGATTTGTACCAAATTGCTGACGCTTCATGAAGGTCACCTTCTGAACACATCTATGCGTCGGTATTGAGTTACACTTACAGCGCCACCTACTGGTGAAACAGGAAGTACTCATAACTCCTACATACATTATCCGATTTACTCCAAATTGCTCATGCTTGATGAAGGTCGCATCTTGAACACATCTGTAGGTCAGTATTGCGTCATACCTACAGCGCCACCTACTGCTTACAGGAAGTCCTCATAACTCCTACATACTTTGTCCGATTTACACAACATTTCTCACGCTTCATCAAGGTACTGTCCTGAACACATCTATGCGTCGGTATTGAGTCACGCTTAGAGCGCCACCTACTGGTGACAGGAAGTTTCTGTCAGTACTGGACACCGAAATAGCACACCCTTTAACGGCGTCACACCCCGACCCGCGTGGGGTGCGAGGGCCCGCTCACTGCTGCTCGTTCCTTTTTCTTTTTTGAAAGAAAGGAATGCTTGAGCGGTTCTGACAGAGGAGGCAATGCATTGTTTGAGAGATGTGAGCCAGTGTGTGTGTGTGTGTGTGTGTGTGTGTGGGGTGATGTTATCTAATAGTGGCCTGTTCCAGGCTGTTTTAGTATTCAGATGGGCTGCTGCCGCCTCATTTGTGATCTCATTACAACAGATCTTTCACTGTGGAACTGCCTGTGATTCTCCCCCCCTCTCTCTCTCTCCCTCCCTCCCTCCCTCCCTCCCTCCCTCCCTCCCTCCCTCCCTCCCTCCCTCCCTCCCTCCCTCCCTCCCTTTCTCTTTTCTCCCTCCCTCTTTACTGTCTGTTTCTCTAAGCCTGCAATTACTTCTCTTTTGCCTTTTCTTTCTTCTCTCTGATCATGTCCTCTATCTCTCTTTCCCCCTTCCCTCTCTCTTGTGTGTGTGTGTGTGTGCGTGTGTGTGCATGTGTGTGTGTGTGCGCGTGTGTGTGTGCATGTGCTTGTGTGAGTATGTGTGTATGTGTGTGCACATGTGTGTGTGCATGTGTGTGTGTGTGCACGTGTGAGTGTGTGTGAGCCCAGCCTGCTCAGCTGGCCCAATGCTGGTGAACTGATTGTAGATAATTACAGCTATTTGAGGGCAGCCTTTCACATGCAGTCCTTTCTGAGAGCTCTCAGAATGCTAGAACACTCTCAGAATGCTAGAACACTCTCAGAATGCTAGAAAACTCTCAGAATGCTAGAACACTCTCAGAATGCTAGAACACTCTCAGAATGCTAGAACACTCTCAGAATGCTAGAACACTGCAGCCAAGGACAGCTCTCACCCTCCCTCCCTCCCTCCCTCCCTCCTGACAGCTAGAGTGTACTTGTTTGTGGAAGAACATGCTGACTATCTAGGCTAAATATGTAACAGCTAACAGCTCTGGATCAATCAGTCAATCAATCTTTATTCAAGAGCTCATTTCAGATGTACAGTAAACACAACACTGTGCGCTTCACAACAAAATAAAAACAGAATCAATACAGATAGTAAAAAGCCCCAAGGCATGGAAAAATTATGTGCATCAATAAAATAGTGGAATTAAACCGAAATTTAGTGTAAACGAGGCCAACATACTAAGAGCCTCTGAAAGTGAGACTAAAAAGATGGGCTTAAAGAGCTTTTAAAAAAAATCTCCATAGCTTTGCCCCCCTCAAGCTCTCTGGCTGGCTGTTCCAGAGGCTGGGGGCATAACATCTAAAAGCTGCCTTTCCATGTCTTAGTCCTGGGCCTTGGTGTAGTTAGAAGGTCAGTACCAGAGGACTGCTGGGCTCTACACGACTCATACCTCAAAAGCGCTGCATCGTCCTGAAATGATTTAAAAACGTTTTATTAGATTTTATTTGACCTTTATTTAACCACATAAAATCAATTGAGAACCAATTCTCATGTTCATTGATGCCCTGGCTAAGAGGCCCCAGCAAGAATAAATACAGACAAACATACAGAAATACACAAGGTCAGCACAGAACAATACATACAATGCATGAAAGCAGCAAAGACAGCGAAGATTAATACATAAAAACAAAGTCAACTAGCGCTATGTGTACGGAAAGGAATAAAATAATCTTAAAATAACTCTGAAACTCACTGGTAGCCTGTGCAAAAACTTTAAAACGGGGCTTAAGTGAGCTCTCTGTCTGGTTCTGGTCAGTATGCAGTATGTTTTGCAGCTGTCCAGTTGTTCCTTGGGTTCGCCAGACAGGAGAGCATTGCAGTGGTCACTGCTGTCTGTTCTGTTTGTGACCACAAGCAGAACACAATTAGACCTGTATGTACGGTATATAGATACACAGTTAACCAGTCTATGCAGACAGCGTATGAACTGTTGAACATCAATAAGGCGAGCAGTTGATTGTTGATGTTTTATTGTATGTCTTATCTGTATTCAATCAAATCAATCCCCCAGAGATTCACTTTTAAATGTAATTTAATAGCAGATAAAGCTCCTCTGGTTTCTCTCATTCCCAGGGCTAGACCCAGGGCAGGGCATGTCTACATGCTACTGTTAGATAAGGGTGGCGATAAGAGTGAACCAAACAATTACAGACCAATCTCCAAGTTATTCTGCTTGGGTGAAATCCTTGAATCTCTCATTAGTTGTCAGCTTAAGGACCATCTTTCACATCACTCTATTTTATCTATTCACCAATCAGGATTCAGAGCTAATCACAGTACTATCTCTACCATTACACCAGTGACTAATGACATCTCTTCTGCAATTGATAATAAAAAACACTGTGCTGCCCTCTTTATAGATATATCTAAAGCCTTTGATACAGTTGATCATTCTTTGCTCTTGAATAGGTTGCATCAAATTGGTTTAGATAGAAACATGTGCACATGGTTACAGAATTATTTATCCGATAGGTCGCAGTGTGTCAGATCAGGGAAAATTCAATCTGAGTTTTTGCCCATAACTAAAAGTGTTCCACAGGGTTCTGTTTTGGGCCCTATTCTTTTCACAATCTATATTAATGACATTGTGAACTCTGTAAATGGCTGTCAGATTCATTTGTATGCTGATGATGCTATTTTATATTGTGTTGATGACTCCCAGAACCATGCAATTGATCGCTTGCAGCTCTCTTTTAATGCACTTCAGGATGTGTTTTTTTTTATTAAATTGAAGTTAGTTCTCAATAGAAACAAAACTAAGTTCATGTTGGTTACTAAAACCCGAAATATTGACCCTAATGGTGCCCTTATAACTGCCTCTAGTGGAACCACTATTGAGAGAGTCACAGAATATAAATACCTTGGGGTCTGGCTAGATGAAAGACTTACATTCAGGTACCATGTCACAAATCCTGCAAGCAGATTACATCAGAAACTGAGCTTCTTTTACAGGAACAAAGACAGTTTTCCATTACTTAGTAGGAAAAGAATAATTGAAGCCATTTTCTTATCTGTTCTTGACTATGGAGATGTAATCTATAGACATGCTACTGCCTCAGTTTAAAAAAATACTTGACCCAGTCTATCATTCTGCACTCTGATTTATTACAGATGATCCTTATTTTACCCATCATTGTGTGCTGTATGAAAAGGTTGGTTGGCCATCTCTAGCTGAGTGGCGTAACATACACTGGTTTTTATAAATTTTTAAGTCTCTTAAACAACCCCCCTATTTATCAAACCTGTTGGACTGGAACTCTAGCTCCTATAGTACTAGATCAAGTGAACTGCTCATCCTCAAGACTTCCCAAATTACTACTATCCAAAAAACTGTAGCCTTTTCTTTTAATGATCCGCGCCCTGGAACAAACTACAAAGCACTTTAAAGTTGAAAGAGATGCCTACTTTTGCACAGTTCCGAGCTCTTATTGTTAATCTTTGCACTTCAGTTGTTCAGTAGCTGTACTTGTTTTTAATAACTCAAATTTGTATCTGGGGTCTCCCTGAGAGATCGGGTGAGAAGTTCAGTCATCCAGGAGAGACTCAGATTAGAGCCTCTGCTCCTTTGCGTTGAAAGGAGCCAGTTGAGGTGGTTCATGCATCTAGTGAGGATGCCTCCTGGGCACCTCCCTAGGGAGGTGTTCCAGGCGTGTCCAGCTGGGAGGAGGCCGCGGGGTAGACCCAGGACTAGGTGGCGGGATTACATCTCCGCACTGGCCTGGGAGCGGCTAAAGATTCCCCAGGCAGAGCTGGTTGATGCTGCCAGGGAAAGGGATGTCTGGGGCCCCCTGCTGGAACTGCTGCCTCCGCGACCCGACCCTGGATAAGCGGATGAAGATAGATGGATGGATGGATTTGTATTTTTTGTTTTTTAACCCTAGGTGTTTAAATGTATTATTTTTATCCTTTTTATAGCACTTTACTTATGTTATGCATATTGTGTTTTAACTCATCTGCACTGAAAATGTACTTTATTTTCTGTGTACTCTCGAGGCTAAATAAAGGTTGAATGAATGAAAGATGAAGAGGATGGGAAACCAACACAGTCTTGTTATTCGACTACAGCTTTACACCTGACCCAGCCTTGTGAGACCATCCTGATCTTATGAGCTAACCTGGCCTCCGCAGATCAGTCTAGACTTCCCCCTATCTCGAACCATTTCTCTCTGATTACGTTTTGACCAGGCCAATCAGGGACAGTTTTGACTGTTCTGCCACCCATATTAGGATGTAGCCCCTGAGTTGTTCCAGTGGCAAAACAGTGTCCCGAAGCAACGAGCAGTAAAGTTATCATTAGTAGAATAAACACAGCTGTAAGCGCAGTCATTGCAGAAATACACTCAATTCTAGCTGCTGCGCAGCACTGGGTCGGGGCCGGGCAGGGTAAGAGGAGGAAGAGGAGGAAGGAGACAAATGACAAATACATGACGGTCTAGGTGCACACATATATACACACACTGGTGCAGGCATGTTTTCCTGTTAACTGCTACAGTTAGGAGATGGAACAAGGTTTGAGGTTGTGACATGGTCACAGCTCTTTTCTGTCCTGTTAACTGCTACAGTCTTTTCAGTCCTGGCCACACAGTGAACTGCCCACCGACATCAGGACTGCTCTTATTTCGCCATAGGCTCAAAACTCACCTCTTCAAGAAGTACCACCAGGATTGTCCCTCTTAACCCTAGAGTACTAACCTCGGGAGATTTTTACCCATATGATTTTAATTTTTTAATTTTAATTGTGTTGCTGATGGCTGAGGTGCAGTGGTGTGCACAGACATTTTGGGGGGCAGGTGCTCAGTGAAAAATGCACCTTGTGTGGCGCGCAGAGCCGCTGGCTGCCTGATTGTAGTAGTGTGAGTGTGCAAGTGTTAATTACGTAGCCTAATGTAAGCCTAAGGTTACTACATAGTACTAAATATTTAATAATATAATATAATATAATACTATATGTGCTGTACAACAACATATTCTACCAACATTGGTTGTGTGGTGGTCATCATTACGTTAAATCCATGAATTGATTATGACTAGCGTCTAGCCTGTTAAGCAGGTGGGCAGTCGGCTAATTTAGGCTCAGCTGTTTGGCGCTGTATGAGACTTACTTCACAACAGAGACAAATAAATGCAAGTTATAGTTTGGCATCTGAGGCTTAGGGGGAAAACAATATACACGTTTCGTTTATGTGTTACCTGGGGCCTCATTTATCAAAGAGCGTGTAAATTCAGGTGTAAAAGAGGGCGTACGACGAAAACGCGGAAAATGCGAAATGTCGCGTACGACGAGAATATTTACACGCTTTTCGGATCTATCAAAAATGTCGTACATGCTGCTGCGCCAATTCCTCCACGAAAAGTCCGACGGTGGCGTAGAAGAGAGCGGACGCGCACGCGCCCCGTGTTCCGCCCTCGCCACGCCCAAATCCAACCATATATGGTCAAAACTATGACAGCGCACAACGTGGATACCCCGGAAGGAGCCGACATAATATATCGTGGAGCATAGGAAAGACAAATACGTTTATGGAAAAACGCGGAAAGAAGAGAAACTTTTCGGAGACGGAGGTGCATGTGCTTGTTGGTGAGGTCCACGCGAGGAAAGAAAATCATCTTCGGAAGGTAAGCTATTTGTACGAGCCTACATTTGTCTGATTGCTCCTACAGTTTAGGTAGCCTACTGTACGTTTCGTGCATCCTGTATGTGGCGTAGGCTACACGGACATTCTGTATTATGTGGCTGTGAGGAAAGCAAACATTCCACACATTCTGTGGTAGGCTATGATTGATTTAGGACCAAAAACAGGGAACGATAACACAGATGACCACTTCATAATGTTAGACCACATTAAACATTTTCCCCTCTAGGAAATTAAGACTCTCATCTAAATCACCCGGTAAATCACACTTAAGCATTTATTTGGCTGCCAACAGAAAAACATATAAATTGAATATGGCTACACAATGAAATGTTTAATGCATAATCAAGTTAACAGACAAACTCAAAGAAAATGACTGAAATTGTTCCTCCAGACTCTGACGTGGGGTGGGACTCAGAGGAGGGGGAGTCTGCAGTGGTCCTTGACCTGACGGTCGTGCCCCCGCCGGTTGCAGCCTCTACATCCAGCGCCACGACCTCCAGTGCCTCCACCTCCAGCGCGCCGGCCTCCACCTCCAGTGCCATCTCCAGCGCCTCCGTCTCCGTCTCCACCGCCCACGCCTCCACCTCCGGCTGCCAGCGTCCCTGCCTCAAGGGTCCCTGAGGGCTGGGCTTCCTCTCAGACGCTGTGCTGGAGGCTCATGACCCTAGAGGCCCAGAGGGACATGGCAGAAGGGATTGGGGCAGTTGTGGGGCAGTTGTGCAGCAGTTGGTGGAGGTCACCACACTACACCACCAGAGCCAACAGGACATCCTCACTGCACTTCATTCCCTCACACATGCTGTCACGGACCTCACATTGTCACTCACTACCACTCTCACGGACCTCACACAGTCACTCACTACCACACTCAAGGACCTCACACAGTCACTCACTACCACACTCAAGGACCTCACACAGTCACTCACTACCACACTCACGGACCTCACACATTCACTCACAAACGCACTCACACAGTCACTCACCAACAGACAATAAAATGGTAGAAATGTGAACCTTACTTGTTTGTGTCTTCATAGCTGGCGCATGACCTCAGTGTGGGCCCTTTGGCCCCGCTGGTAACCCTCATGACGGGGAGGGGGCTGAGGGCTTGGGTCCTCATTTTGTGGTGGGGTCTTGACTGGTTCTCATTCTTATCAGCTTTGAATATACATCTTGGCAAACATAACAGAATGATGTACAAGGAGGGGACAGATACCTAGTGAAAGTACTATTGGTTGCTAGTAAAAAGACAATAATGAGGGCTTGGTATAAGGTGGAACCCCCAACCAAGGAGCAGTGGTGGGTGTTGTGGAGGAGATTTATGAGATTTATTTATGCATTGAGGATGCAGGAAGGAAAGTTTGAAGGGAGATGGGAAAAATGGATGGATTATAGAAGGACGTGTGATGATACCACTAATATTAAAATTGTCATATTTGAGTAAGAAAAAAAAGCTGCATGGATGGAAGTACCCATAAGCTGTTATTGTACGTTTTTATGTTTTATTGTATTGTCGTTGTATGGATGGAAAATGCTAATAAAGATTAAAGTAAAAAAGACAAAGATGTATCTTGGCTATGCACACACCAACAAGCCAGCCGTCTCGCGCAGCGCCTGCCTCCAGTCTAGCCCCTACCCTGCTGTGCGCCAGGATGAATGAGTCATGCGTGGAGCCAGGCCACCGTGCCACTACACTTGTGATGAGCATGTCGGCGTCACATATGATTTGGGTATTCATAGTGTGCACATTTTTGCGATTCACATAGACGTATTCATTCACTGATGGTGCCCTTATGTGGGTGCAGTCGCCATCGCCGTCACCTCTTTGGAGTTCTATCTCGGCCAGTAGGCCGAGTAGCGCCGGATTCATTTAGGCTCGCATTACGCACAGGAGGACTGTCATTTATATGCTTACCAAACAGCAAACAGGTCCACATGATCACATATTAATGACAATCTAATTGGTCAATTATTGCCGTTTGATGGAGTGCCTGCATTAGGTGTGTGACATATAGCGCGGAAAGGTTTGGGACAGCGCATAGGTTCAGTTTGGGGAACAAATCCATATCGGACCATTAATGAGCCGGTTAGAGGACACGTCTAATCTTGCATTGCGATATATGTTGGTGCTGAATTGGGCTATTAGCCTACATGATTGTGCGTTCATGAACTGTCGCTCTTATTCTCTCCATCAAACATTGTAATTCACCAACGCACCACCTGCGTCGCCAGTTCCCCCTGTGTTCAAAAAGGGTGTAGAAAACCGTGTAAATCGGTACGGCTACTTGAGAGGTGTCCTACAAAAGCGCGTAGAAAGGCGACTAAATTTTCGCCCTTTCGGCTTGATAGATTGCGCTGTGGGGGGGGGAAATGGCGTACGCCTGAAATCGCGGAAAAGACCGTGTAAAAGAAGGCGTACCTCAATGATAAATGAGGCCCCTGGCTGGTTAGCTGTCATCACTCGGGCACTCTGGATTGCGTTTTTTGCGTTTACCTTTGACAAAGGAAGAGAGGGAAGGGAGGGGCACGGGTGTGCCCGGGCACGTGTGTGTGTGTGTGGTGGGGGGGGGGGTCTGGCAAATTATTATTACACGCTTTTAATCGAGAGTTGATCGATGTCACCATGGGCCACATGCAGTAGCCTACACTGTAAATAAATACATTTTAAAAAGTTTTAAAAAAAAAGGGCACTTGCCTGGTCCAGAGGGCAAAGGGCAGGTGCTCTGGCACCACCTAGTGTCTATCTGTGCACGTCCCTGCTGAGGTGGGCGGGTCCTTGGGTACCTTCAGGCTGCTCTCTGGTGTCATTGAAGGTAGAAGTATTACCCTGCTCCAATCCCTGTTTTTTTCTACAGGCATGTGTTTGGGTGATTTTCACCCGATGTATTTTACCCAAGTTATCAGTGATGCAGGGAGACTGTGCCTTCATCAGACAAGGCTCACATGTCCCAAGAATTGGTGGACCAAAGAACAAGTTCACAGCTCCATTATTTTTTTTTATTATTATATTTTTTTTGTTTTTTTTTGTTAATGATTCCCTAATCTTTCACCAATTTTACAGCTTTTTTATAGGGTCCCCCCATGATACTTTTTTTTGTTTTTTTGTGCCATTGTTCAGTGAAAAATGAAAGTAAAGTTCCTCAATTTTCCATGCATTGTTGTAGTTTTAATATATTTTGATGAGAAGTATTTTTTATTGGGTATATTATATCGGGTAAAATATACCCGACCTTAGTGATGGTGTGTTATTAATTGGCGTTAGTACTCTAGGGTTAAGCACCCATTGTTTTTTTGTTATTTACTTTTGCACTCTACCTTAAGCACTAGATTATGCTCTTAGTCACTTGCTTAGAAAGGAGATACACTTGTGAGTTCTGGTGAATAGTAATACACTAACGTCCTCTGTTAAATGTAATTATTGTAAGCCACATTGGATAAAAGTGTCAGCTAAATGACTAATGCAATGCGAATACCCAAAGACATGCAATGCTGTTGCTAACAAGCCAAATAATCTTAGCTGTGTGTTGCTGAAAGTTGAAGATTGAGAGTGGATGTGATATTATTGGTTGAAATTGGTTCAGTCCAACTACTGTTCGTAAGCACACATTTTGTTTTACATAAAAACATAATTGGATTTTGATAGAATACCGCGGCAACCGGGGGCCCTCACAACCCAAAGTGGCCACTAGCTGTGGGACTGCAGTTCCCAGAACCCCACAGGTTGTGGGTGAGAGCTGAATAACTTAATCTACCTAATCTCTTCAAGAAGTACTACAACAATCCTTCCTCTTAAACACCTATTGTATTTTAGATTGCTATTCTTGCACTTTGTCTTCAGCATTAGATCATGCTCTTAGTCACTTGTTTTAGAAAGGAGATGCACTTGTGAGTTCTGGCAAGTAGTAATACACTGGCTTTTAGTACGTTAAATGCAATTATTGTTAGTAGCTTTGGATAAAAGCGTCTGCTAAATGACTGTAATGTAATGTAATGAACAGTACTTGGGCTGATTGCTGATCTGAGGCATGTGTGGAGAATTAGGGAGAAGAGGGGTGAGGCAGACAGCATGCTGCCTCGTGTGGATTTGGTTTGAGATCTTTCATTTTGTAACACCAAGTTTATTAAAGAGACAACTTCTGGCTATTTTCTGCAACTTGCTTCCCTTGTCTCTGTGCCACTGCCATTTTGGCATGTGTGGTCTTCCCTGTCCCCTGGGTTGCCACAATACAAAAAAACTATGAGGAAGTGTGCATGAGGTACAAAAGGAGGAAGATGAGGAGACAATGACAAATACATGAGGGTGTGCTCATGTATTTGCCCAGAATATAATTTAAACCTTCTTTAATTACAAATATATTTTAAAAAAATCATGTCACAGCACCAGCAGCTGAGGCCGCCTGGCCCCTAATAATAACTGTCTGGAATATGTAGTACATGGAGTACATGCAGGGCTGAAAATTAACACCTGCCACCAGCCAAATGCAGGTATAATTTCCAATTGGCGGCTAGATTTCGGAAGGCTATCTGACAAAAATATATACTTGGCTGGTAGATTTTTTCATCTACAGTCCCCTTGGCAGGTGACTCACCGTGAGCCAAAAAGTTAATTTTCACCCCTGAGTACATGCCTTCTTTATGCTCTATATAATCTGACTAGCTATGAATCTGTCTAATTAGCTCTAACAAGCAGGAAAGACTCCCTGAAGGTCTGGAATATGTAGTACATGGAGTACATGCCTTCTTTATGCTCTATATAATATGGATCTGAGTAGCTATGAATCTGTCTAATTAGCTCTAACAAGCAGGTAAGACTCTGGCTGCGTTCAGAACTTCGGCCCAGTCCCCTTACAGACTCACAGACTTTGAGGCGCGTTCCTGCTAAGTGTGTGAGGGTTAAGGGCTCTAGTCCCATTGTCAGATCGGCAGGTGCATGAGGGCTCTCTGGCAGACATGTTGAGCCCTTTATGCACCCTTACCGTACGTCTGTAGGGATGCGGATCGAAAACCGGTTCTTGTTGAGAACCGGTTCCCAGTGAATCGATTCCATCGCATGCACGATGCCTTGTTTTGTTTTATTAGACCGCGGTAGAAGAGACCAGCAACATGTCGTCGTCTAGGCATAAACGTTCGAAAGTGTGGTTACATTTCACACGACAAGATGACAACACGGCCACTTGCAATACTTGCAAAAAAACGTATATCATCAAAGGGGGAAAATACTACAAATATGCAAAAACATTTGGCCACACAGCATGCGATAACTTTGCAGGAATGTTCCGTTTTTGATGTGCTCCGGAGTGACGACAGCAGCGCAGCTAACGTTAGTGTAGTCGAAGGTAAACTCCTCCAGAGTCCCTGTCTATTGTGTTAGTGCCATTTGTTTAATTGTGTAAACCAGCTTTCACTATATGAATAATCTCCATTTCCATCCATGTAATTTAGATGATGCCATTCAGAGTCAGGCTGGTGGCAGTCGGTCTAGGTCAGAGGCTACTTCTTGTAGAAGTAGTAGAATTGTTAATTAGGTGGGCTAGCTTGTAGAAGCTAGCCCAACTTGTGATATTCCCACTATTTCTTTCTTTCTTTCTTATTAGGTGGGCTATCTTACAGAAGCTCGCCCAACTTGTGATATTCCCACTATTTCTTTCTTTCTTTCTTTCTTTCTTTCTTTCTTTCTTTCTTTCTTTCTTTCTTTCTTTCTTTCTTTCTTTCTTTCTTTCTTTCTTTCTTGCTTTCTTGCTTTCTTGCTTTCTTTCTTTCTTTCTTATTATTATTCTCCCTGTTTTTTGTCTCCTTAACTACTTCTTCATACTTTGTCCTAGAAACGTCATTCAAACTTTAAAATGTTCATAATGTTTAGCTCTTTAACAGATCCTTTCAGATTTATGATATTTCTTATAGTTTTTTAGAAATTAACCTTTAAAACTATTTTTTGTCCCATTGAAACTGCTTGAAACGGCTTTTGGAATGTTCAGCAACTTTATGTTTTTAGAGTGGTGGCAGCAGTTGCTTTGAAAATATTCACACATTTTGTAAACTGCTGGGACTCCTACAGTTTTGACAGCTCACACACATATTATATATCAAAATGTTCACACAACTGTGCTGATTTGTACAATGTAAGTATCTAAGCTGTTTGACTTACAGTTTTCGCTGTATGACGATTTGTTCGGCAACTGTGCTCCCCATTCAAACGTATGGCACCGCACTCTAACTTTTGAGCTGTCAATTTAGCATTTTTACCCTTTTCTAACTTGTCGCCATGCCTACAGTTTTAACAGCTCATACACATATTATATATCGAAATGTTCACACAACTGTGCTGATTCGTACAATGTAAGTATCTAAGCTGTGTGACTTACCGTTTTTGAGGTATGACGATTTGTTCTGCAACTGGGCTCCCCATTAAAAAATATGGTGCCGCACTAACTTTTGAGCTGCTAACTTTGCATTTTTACACTTTTTTTAACTTGTCGCCATGCCTACAGTGTTTAAGCTATACGCACATATTATAAATAGAAATGTTCTGCAAGTTCTCAGGATTCCTATGGTGTCAATATATAAGCTGTAACATTTAGAGTTTTCACGATAGAGCTGTCTGAAGTGGACCGTTGGTCTGTCCCAATTCAAGGGTTGCATCCTACCTAGGTCGCAGCCTATGCGGTCTACGTAGGTCGCGTCCTTCAGGCCAGGTAGGCCGGATGTAAACGTTTTGTGAAATGGGACGGTCTAGCCTACGGAGGATTCCCAACTCGCATTTTGTTGCCTAGGCAGCCCCAAGCGCGTGCCAAGCGTGCCGCGTGCCGGTAGCACGACCTGTCCTAATGCTGACGGCAGGTTGTTATGGAAACACCACAGCAAATGGCTATAAATCGTCTATCTAAACTCGTAGATACAGGCGTAATTTGGATAAAGTTTCCACATATTGGGATTCTATGGTGGTTGTTACATGTGTGTTGTTCTGTTGTTTTGTTAGGCCTACCTGTTTGGTTTTGTTGTGTGGTTGTTTTTGTCTCCCTCTACTGTTTTCCATCTCCAAACTCTCAGAGCGCGCGCCTGGTTCAAGTCATCAGTTCTCACCTGTTTCCAATTAACTACTTCAATCAACCTGGTCCCTCCCTTCCTATAAATAGTCCTCTTTGTCCTCAGTTCTCTCTGACCTGCCTGAGCTGTGGCAGGGCTCTGGTTGGTAGAGCTTGGTTTGGTTGTTTATTGGTTTAATGTGAAGTTTCTCTTGTGTTATGTAGTTATGTTAGTTGGTTAAACAGCTTTAGTTATTGTCTGTGATTTAACCTTTGTATGTTTTTGTGCACACAGGGGCAGATGACTAGTTGAGATACCCTGGGTCTACATCTCAACACACACGTAGGATTACCTGCTGTCTAACACCCCAGTTTAGAGTGCGCACCACCCACTGTACTTTGAGGTGCCCAGCAGCTGTAAAGGGGGGGTGGGGTTTTATTTCGGATTATGCTTTTGTTTGGTGCCACTGTTAGTCCTCTCTGTTCCCTGTGTTGCTATTAAATTCATCATTGCCTATTTTGGTTGTCCTGGTTTTGTGTGACTGCACCCTCATCTGTCCAACCCATTGTTTTATGTTGCGCTCTGCTTCCTCGGGCCACCAGGGGGCGTAACAGTGGTACTATCAGGCATGAAATTGTATTAAAACGTAATAATATTAACATCAAAGCGGTTTAAAAACGGTTTAAAATCCGAGCAATGGCGGCTGGTACAGGAATTCATCTGGACCGAAACGCATTCTGGGAGGGAGGCCGCGAAGGCAGGCCGTAAAGGATCCATCAGTTGTATCCTTCAAATTCGTCAAAAGTAGGCCGCTTTTGTAGGCTGCTTCGTAGGCTGAATTAATTGGGACAGCACTTGTCGCCCCGCTGTGACGTAGCAGCCTTCAAATCCGGCCTAGGTAGGATACAACCTTTGAATTGGGACAGTTTTGACAGCTTGTAGCACCCGATAATGTAATAATTAACTGATAATGTAATAACGCCTGATAATGTAATAAAAGTTTGACTTAAGTCAATCGAAAATGTAATAAAACCTGATAATGTAATAACTTAACCAATAATGTAATAAAATTTCCTGACTGATAATGTAATACCATTTTTCTGATAATGTAATACCTTATTACATTATTGGTCAAGTTATTACATTATCAGGTGGGTCTTTTTTTTTCAAAACTGGTAACGTAATACTTGACTGATAATGTAATAATCTAAAAAAGCGAATGAATACTGCTGTTAGGGTACTTTGTGGTATACTTTGGCGTACTTTGTGGTACTTGTGGTATACATATGTGTCTTATGATACTTTGCAGTATACTTTTGGGTGTTTTGAGGTACTTTTGTGATATACTTTGGGGTACTCTGTGGTATACTTTGCAGTACTTTGTGGTATACTTAGGGGTACACAGCAATACTTTGCAGTACTCTGCAGTATACTTTGGGGTACTTTGAGGTACTTTGATATTTTGCGGTAGTTTGCAGTAAACGTTGGGGTACTTTGCAGTACTTTGCGGTACTTTGCAGAATACTTTGAGGTACTTTGTGGTGTGCTTTGGAGTACTTTGCGGCCCTTAGTGGTATACTTTGGGGTACTTTGTGGTACTCTGCAGTACTTTGCAGTATACTTTGGCTACTTTGCATTATACTTTGGGGTACTTTGTAGTACTTTGTGGTATACATTGAGGTACTTACCCATACTTTGCAGTAATGCGTGGTCATTTGTGGTACTTTGTGGTATACGGAGGTACTTTGCACTATGCTTTGGGGTACTTTGCTGTACTTTGTGGTATTCTTTGTGCAGTACTTTGTGGTATACTTTGGGGTACACAGCAATACTTTGCAGTACTCTGCAGTATACTTTGGGGTACTTTGATATTTTGCGATAGTTTGCAGTAAACATTGGGGTACTTTGCAGTACTTTGCGGAATACTTTGAGGTACTTTGTGGTGTGCTTTGGAGTACTTTGCGGTACTTAGTGGTATACTTTGGGGTACTTTGTGGTACTCTGCAGTACTGTGCAGTATACTTTGGCTACTTTGCGTTATACTTTGGGGTACTTTGTAGTACTTTGTGGTATACATTGAGGTACTTACCCATACTTTGCAGTAATGTGTGGTAATTTGTGGTACTTTGTGGTATACGGAGGTACTTTGCAGTATGCTTTGGGGTACTTTGCGGTACTTTGTGGTATACTTTGGGGTATACTTTGCTGTATACTTTGGGGTACTTTGCTGTATACTTCGGGGTACTTTGTGGTATTTTGCAGTACTTTGCATTATACTTTAGAGTACTTTGCAGTACTTTGTGGTATACTTTGGAGTACTTTGAGGTACTTTGTGGTATACTTTGGAGTACTTTGAGATACTTAGTGATTAGTGGGGCCCTTCAAAAAGGGGTTCAGTATTTTATCTTGGCCTATATAGTAGGAGACAGGATTTAATTTAAGACATAGTTTTAACTATATGAATTGAAAGCAAAATGTATGAGGCAAATTATGTGAGGCTGCTGTTCATAAACTATAGTTAAGAGCTGCTATCCATTGACTATATTTCAGATTGCAATACCATAACTCCCCCCATACTCATCTCCAAACTCAGCAACTGTCTCAACACTGGAGACAGTCAACCTCTCACCCTCAACACTGGAGAAAGTCACCCTCTCACCCTAAACACTGGGCTGTTTCATATCCTCTGTACAAACACGACTGCATAGTTACCTACAATTCCAGCTCAATTATCAATTCACTGATGACAGCTGCGGTAGGCCTGATCTCCAACACTCTCTACCGTGACTTGTCCTGCATGGTGTTGCTTCCATAGCATGTTGGTAGTGTTGATGTTCTCAGTCAGACGCCCTCTGAATCATGCATATACGGGGATGTTTGTTGTCCATGTCTGGTCCTTGGTGATCTGTACATCAACATACTGTACTTGTCAATACACTGTCTCCACAGGGGTCCCACTGCTGTTCAGGCAATTGGCTGCTCCTGCTTCCTGCTAGTCCACTAGAATCACTTTCATCTTCCTGCTTCCTGCTGTAGTCCACTAGCATCTCCATTATCTTACTGACGTTCAGGTGGAGGTTGTTGCCCTGACAACATTTAGTTTGGCACTCCACCCCCTCCACGAAGGCATTCTCATTATTGTTGGAGATCAGGCCTACCGCAGCTGTGTCATCAGTGAATTGATAATTGAGCTAGAATTGTAGGTACAGTAACTATACAGTCGTGTTTGAGGATATGAAACAGCCCAGTGTTGAGGGTGAGAGGGTGACTTTCTCCAGTGTTTAGGGTGAGAGAAGATGAGGTGTGGCTGCCCACTCTCACCACCTGAGGTCTGCCCGTCAGGAAGTCCAGGATCCACCTGTGCAGGAAGGGTTTAATCTCCAATCTCCATCCTGCATTTGGAGATGAGTATGGGGGAGTTGTGTGGGCATTACTGTGCAGGGTTGTGTGATGTGTAGTGCAGTAGATCTGTGGTAGTAGTGCTTGTAGTTGGTGCATGCTGCATGCCGCTTCTGCTTGCCACTCTGCTTTCAGCTACCGCCGCCAGCTAGCCCTCCTTATGGAGGGTGAAAAGAGGAGCCGAGTGCGTAAGTCTTCTGCCAGTACAAAGCCACTCCACCGCCAAGACTCCTACAGTGCCTCCCCACGGCCACACATGGTAAATGTGTAACTCGCGGTCCCAGGCTAAACTGTAGGGGATCTCGGTGTGTGGACATGCACTGGCTCCTGCCAACCACTGTCCCAGATATGGGCAAATAGCATGGGCAGATGTGACTCACAGCCATAGCAACCCATCTAGGAGAAGGTCACTCCGAACAAAAACCACAGGTGCTGCTCGTGCCTGGCTCCTACCTCTTTAACATTGCGTGGAAGTCTGGGTCAGTGCCAAAGGAGTGGCAGACTGGGGTGGTGGTCCCAATATTCAAAAAAGGGGACAAGAGGGTGTGTGCCAATTACAGAGGCATCACATTACTCAGCCTCCCAGGGAAAGTGTACTCCAAGGTGCTGGAAAGGAGGGTCCGGCCGATAGTCGAACCTCAGATTGAAGAGGAACAATGTGGATTTCATCCTGGTCGCGGAACCACCGGCCATCCAATCCCTGTACACCCAGAGCAAGAGCTGTGTCCGTGTTCTTGGCAGTAAGTCAAGATTTTCATGGACAGGATGTTGAGGCGTAGCCGTGGGGAGGTGGGTTTGCAGTTTGGTGAGCTGGGGATCGTGTCGCTGCTGTTTGCAGATGATGTGGTCCTGATGGCATCATTGGCCTGCGACCTCCAGCACTGGATAGGAACTCTGGATAGGTTCGCAACTGAGTGTGAAGCGGCTGGGATGGGAATCAGCACTTCTAAATCTGAGGCCATGGTTCTCAGCAGGAAACCGCTTCTGCTGGTCTGTCCGTTTCGAGTAGGAAATTAGTCCTTACCCAAAGTGAAGGAGTTCAAGTATCTGGGGGTCTTGTTCACAAGTGAGGGAACCATGGAGAGGGAGTTTGGCTGGAGAATCGGAGCAGCTGGTGCGGTTCTGCAGTCGCTTTACCGCACTGTTGTGACGAAAAGAGAGCTGAGCCAAAAGGCAAAGCTCTCGATCTACTGGTCTATCTTCGTCCCCACCCTCACCTATGGTCATGAAGGATGGGTAATGACCGAAAGAACGAGATCACGGATACAAGTGACCGAAATGAGTTTTCTCCAGAGGGTGGCTGGGGTCTCCCTGAGAGATTGGGTGAGAAGTTCAGTCATCCAGGAGAGACTCAGAGTAGAGCCGCTGCTCCTTTGCGTTGAAAGGAGCCAGTTGAGGTGGTTCGGGCACCTAGTTTGGATGCCTCCTGGGAGGTGTTCCAGGCGTGTCCGGCTGGGAGGAGCCACGGGCAGACCTGCAAACTCTGGAGTAGTGAAAAAGGTGACGACATACAAAAATAAAACCCTCTAGATTCACTGAAACTACCATGGTTAACATAAAAAAGGTGGTTGTAGCCAAAAGGTGACAAGTTTGCAGGTCTGCACGGGGTAGACCCAGGACTAGGTGGCGGGACTACATCTCCGCACTGGCCTGTGAGCGGCTAAAGATTCCCCAGGCAGAGCTGGTTGATGCTGCTAGGGAAAGGCATGTCTGGGGCCCCCTGCTGGAACTGCTGCCTCCGCGACCCGACCCCAGATAAGCGGATGAAGATGGATGGATGATGGATGGATATGGGGGAGTTATGGTATTGCAATCTGAAATATAGTCGATGGATAGCAGCTCTTAACTATAGTATATAACTATATGAACAGCAGCCTCACATAATTTGCCTCATACACTTTGCTTTCAATTCATAGAATTAAATCAGTTCCTGTCTCCTACTATATAGGCTAAGATAAAATACTGAACCCCTTTTTGAAGGGCCTTACTAATCACTATGTACCTCACTCTAAAGTATACCACAAAGTACCTCAAAATACTCCAAAGTATACCACAAAGTACTCCAAAGAATAGCGCAAAGTACTGCAAAATACCACAAAGTACCCCAAAGTATACAGCAAAGTACCCCAAAGTGTACAGCAAAGTACCCCAAAGTATACCATGTAGTACCGCAAAGGACCCCAAAGTATACCACAAAGTACTGCAAAGTAGTCCAAAGCATACTGCAAAGTATCTCCGTATACCACAAAGTACCACAAATTACCACACATTACTGCAAAGTATGGGTAAGTACCTCAATGTATACCACAAAGTACTACAAAGTACCGCAAAGTATAACGCGAAGTATCCTAAGTATACTGCAAAGTACTGCAAAGTACCACAAAGTACCCCAAAGTATACCACTAAGTACCGCAAAGTACTCCAAAGCACACAACAAAGTACCTCAAAGTATTCCGCAAAGTATCGCAAAGTACCCCAACGTTTACTGCAAACTACAGCAAAATATCCAAGTACCTCAAAGTACCCCAAAGTATACTGCAGAGTACTGCAAAGTATGGCTGTGTACCCCAAAGTATACCACAAAGTACTGCACAAAGTATACCACAAAGTACCGCAAAGTACTCCAAAGCATAGTCTACTGCAAAGTACCTCCATATACCACAAAGTACCACAAATTACCACACATTACTGCAAAGTATGGGTAAGTACCTCAATGTATACCACAAAGTACTACAAAGTACCCCAAAGCATAACGGAATGTACCCAAAGTATACTGCAAAGAACTGCAGAGTACCAAAAAGTACCCCAAAGTATACCACTAAGGACCGCAAAGTACTCCAAAGCACACCACAAAGTACCTCAAAATATTCCACAAAGTACTGCAAAGTACCCCAATGTTTACTGCAAACTACCACAAAATATCAAAGTACCTCAAAGTACCCTAAAGTATACTGCAGAGTACTGCAAAGTATTGCTGTGTACCCCAAAGTATACCACAAAGTACTGCAAAGTATACCACAGAGTACCCCAAAGTATATCACAAAAGTACCTCAAAGCACCCAAAAGTATATTGCAAAGTATCATAAGACACATACAGTATATGTACAGTATACCACAAGTACCACAAAGTACGCCAAAGTATACCACAAAGTACCCTAACAGCAGTATTCATTCGCTTTTTTAGATTACATTATCAGTCAAGTATTACGTTACCAGTTTTGAAAAAAAAAGACCCACCTGATAATGTAATAACTTGACCAATAATGTAATAAGGTATTACATTATCAGAAAAATGGTATTACATTATCAGTCAGGAAATTTTATTACATTATTGGTTAAGTTATTACATTATCAGGTTTTATTACATTTTCGATTGACTTAACTCAAACTTTTATTACATTATCTACATTACTAAATTTTGAGCTGTTCATTTTGCATTTTTACACTTTTTCTAAGTTGTCGCTATGCATACAGTTTTAACAGCTTTTACACATATTATATATTGAAATGTTCCCACAGCTGTGCTGATTCGTACAATGTAAGTATCTAAGCTGTGTGACTTATAGTTTTCGCTGTATGACGATTTGTTCGGCAACTGCGCTCCCCATTGAAACGTATGGCGAGTGAGTCAGTGAATTCTGTGTGTTCTGTGCTTTGGTGCTGTAGAGCAGTGCTGCTGTGCTGTGGTTGCTATGGTGACAGTTCACATATTCTTGAGCTAGCTGTGACTGCTAAAAAGATGTTGGTGGCTTGTCATCAAAAATCTATTCAATATCCTGTTATAGGCGTCATAGTTCTTAAGTTAACTTGCATCAGCACCTTCATTAGTCTACTTGAATTCTAACCCTATTTGTACTGTAACACTACTTGAATTTTATAATCCTTCTTCTACTTTAGTACCAGTAGTACCAACTGTGGTAGGCTATTTATAGTATAGTTTATAGTAGTTCATTAATATTTAGTTATATTTATTATTATTGGTAGTGGTAACAGTTTTTTTTGTAGCTATAATAGTAATGATTGATTGATTGATTGATACGTATAATATTATTGACAGTAGTTGTTACAACCAGCTTCAGCAACTAGCCAACCTCACATTTTCTCCAGGAAATGTATTTTCTAGTTCTCCATACAGTTTGATGGTTGCAGACCTACTCAGTTCCATTTGGACTTCACTTGATTGTATTTGTTGCCAGTTGCCGCTGCTCGTTTTATTTTTGTCAGCTCAGCTCATATACCCTTTTTCAATGGAAGGAGCATTGTAATTTCTACTAGTAACATGTTAGACTGTTATTGGATTTAAAATTCAACAGAATGATTCATGTTTTATTTATCTTTTTCTATAGAAAAAATACAGATTTGTTTATGTCAGTTTTATTTTTAGTTCAAGGTGAATACACCTAAAAAAAACCAGCACTGTAGCCTAATTGGCATGTTCAAAGTGTATGTAAAAGAAAATGAATGTTAATAAACCTGTTTGTACTCTTTTGCCCAATGAGAATCTATAAGAGAATCGATAAGGAATCGGATCGATAAGCAGAATCGAAAATGGAATCGGAATCGCAAAAATCTTATCAATATCCATCCCTACTGCAGACTTTGCCTGAGGGAGTTCATATCGTTGGGATGTGAAAAACAGGGTTGCCTGAATTGCCTGAACGGCCAATAAACAAGCACGGACGGATCAACCAACCCTAACGTTTTCATGTTTCCAGCTGGACTTGCTTATCTGCACAAGTAGCCTTATCATTATTTTGGTTTCAATATTTTTACGTATCGGTTATCAACCCTGTGGGTTTGTATAATTTGATTTGTTGGAAAATATGTAGGCTATGGTTATAAATTACATCGATTTATGTTGCCCTAATTCATATGATTCCCCAGTTAAAAGATGCATGACAATCATCCATCTCGGTGCAGTGTTCTTTGAATTGAGATTTCCAACATGAATATGGAAAGAGCTGTGTGGTGCAGAAGTGTGTTGTCATTCTTGAGTAAATACTTTTGGATTCATCACAAAAAAGAATCACAGGCAGTAGCCTAATGTACTGTAGTTAGCTTATGGCCACAAAATGAAATGATTTCAACAGTTGAACAGAAATGTTTTGAGGGCAACACAGAGGGTTGTGATAATGTAAAGGGGATTTGATTCAGCCCAAAATTAATTTACATGTAGGCCTACAAGAAATACATTATGTAAAATTGAAACGTAAAATAAAAATCCCCACACCCACAATAGTAAGAAATATATTTTGACGTTCACATATTGTGATGTCAGAAGTGCTGTCCCATTCCTTTTTAAACAATTTCGAGCCCTTGCAGCCTGTTGCATTCAACCACTTTACCAGGTAATGTCAATAAGTCTGTGAGGGCTCAGGGCTTGAGGGTTGAGGGTGGACATTGGGACTGGGCCTTCTACTTTTTATTACCAGTACGTACTGCATGTAACCCTGTGGGGGAGCTAGTGCTCCTGTGACTGGTACTGCTGTGACAACGCCCCTCCCAGATACAGGCTGGGAGACCTTAGATAGCATGCATGGGTACATACAGTAGTATTCACAGATTTAAAAACCATTAGTAGATAACACTCAGTCCATCCAATCTTGGGTATAGCTAAGACAGATCTGCTAGGGAGAGATATACATAGGCTAACTCAGGTGGTGATAAGATTCAATTGCATGTAAATACCTGTCCTCAGAATGAAGATAAGCCCTACACACTATGGGCTAAAAAACACTGCACACAAGATAGAAAAAGCAGGCCAGGTCCAGCCTGGCTTATGTGCATGGCTGGCTTGTTTCTGTTCAGGACTGTTAGGATGGAAGCTATTCATGCCACTGAAATAGCTGTGAATTGAAATGACATGAAATAATGTCTGATAAATTAAGATAGGTCTTGTCGCCTGGACACATCAGTTCCAATGCTTCCAATTCTAATCCAGCACAATAAGAGCGGGATAGCCAGTTAGCTCATGAGCTCACAACAACCAGCTAGCTTGTTTATCTATAGACTAGAGGAGTTTCGCTCAGCATAGACGGTAATCTCTGAGAATGTCCCGCGTGGGAGTCCAATGCTCTGACCACTACTCTACTTGTGGAATTTAGGTAAGGGATAAAAAGGTTGGAGTGAAAGGATGAACGTGTGGAGGTTTGGGGTATAGTCCCATAAAGTCATCCCCACCCTTGAGCCCCAGTCTCTCGGGTGGGAGTCCAATGCTCTGACCACTACTCTACTTGTGCAGTGGAGACCGACACGTTGGTTTTGGTGTCCTTCTTCCAGTCCCTAGTGTGGATTGGGGTTAGAATAAGGGTTGGGGTTGGGACAGGATCTGACCTATAAGGCAAGGGGTAAAGGCTGGAGTGAAAGGATGAACATGTTGAGGTTTGGGGTATAGTCCCGTAGAATCATCCCCATCGGGTCTTGAACCCCAGTCTCCCGGGTGGGAATCCAATGCTCTCACCACTACTCTACTTGTGCAGTGGAGATCTGCGGGTTGATTTTGGTGTCCTTCTTGATTTTGGTGTGCTGGGACTACTGCCTCTTGTGGTGCCAATAGAGAGGTTTAGGCCATCATTGTGGAGTAAGGGAGGGAGGGAGGGAGTGATAAGCCGACAAAGGCTATACTAGCTGCACGGCTGGTTTCCAGCCACAAAAAAAAAACACTGCAGACAAAGTAATCAAAGGACTAAATGATAGTCACACAGACATATAGTCAAAGGGCTACAAGCCACACACAAACACCTCTAATTGAGCACAATTATTACACAACTGCAAATCTGGACTTCCAGTGTTTTCTTACCGTAGTTGATAGACTTAGTTTGATGCCAAGTCTGGATGCTTTGTGCGGATAGACTTAGCAAACAGTCAAGAGAAACAACCACTTGGTCTACTCAGGTCACTCTAAGAGCCTGGATTAGTATACAAGACAAGAACAATTGGTCTACTCAGGTCACTATAGGAGCCTGGATATACAAGACAAGAACACTTGGTCTACTCAGGTCACTATAGGAGTCTGGATTATTATACAAGACAAGAACACTTGGTCTACTCAGGTCACTGCAAGAGCCTGGATTAGTATACAAGACAAAACCACTTGGTCTACTCAGGTCACTATAGGAGCCTGGATTATTATACAAGATAAGAACACTTGGTCTACTCAGGTCACTATAGGAGTCTGGATTAGTATACAAGACAAGAACACTTGGTCTACTCAGGTCACTGTAGAGCCTGGATTAGTATACAAGACAAGACCACATGGTCTACTCAGGTCACTGTAGTGCCTGGATTAGTATACAAGACAAGACCACTTGGTCTACTCGGGTCACTGTAAGAGCCTGGATTAGTATACAAGACAAGACCACATGGTCTACTCAGGTCACTGTAGTGCCTGGATTAGTATACAAGACAAGAACACTTGGTCTACTCAGGTCACTGTAGAGCCTGGATTAGTATACAAGACAAGACCACATGGTCTACTCAGGTCACTGTAGTGCCTGGATTAGTATACAAGACAAGAACACTTGGTCTACTCAGGTCACTGTAGAGCCTGGATTAGTATACAAGACAAGAACACTTGGTCTACTCAGGTCACTGTAGAGCCTGGATTAGTATACAAGACAAGAACACTTGGTCTACTCAGGTCACTGTAAGAGCCTGGATTAGTATACAAGACAAGAACACTTGGTCTACTCAGGTCACTGTAAGAGCCTGGATTATGTTAGTTTGAGTTTAATCATTCTGCCTCACAATCTTTACAAATTGAATTGTGCAGAATATACAAAATACAGAGATGCATAAAACACAAACGCAGACATAAATATCATGTGATATTAGAGAGCGTTATAAAGCCTGATGCCGCAGGGGATGGTGGAGTTTCTCAGTCTGTTTGTTCTTTGTGAGCGACAACTGACTGCTGTTTCTAAGAAGCCGGCCAGACCTTTCTCCCTTGCTAGGAGGGAGGATGCTGTGGAGTGGATGGGCAGGCTGGTGCATGTCTTTGATCAGCCTCACAGTAGCATCCTCTCCTCTAGTTTGGAGCTCAGGGAGATGCAGAGGAGTGTTAGTGAACCTGGTCATTATTCTGATAGCCCTTTTCTGAACTCTGTCCATGGTGTGGCGTTGCACACCAGCACCACACTCCCATGTTCCAGACACGGTTGGACCAGTGTATTATAGATCTCAACCAGGTCTTCGACAGGGAGCCCATTTCTAGACATCACAGTCAAGAAGTCTAGTCGTTTGGAAGCCTTTTTCACAGCCTCTTCGATGTGAGTGTCACCACTGAGTTGGTTGTCCAGGTGGGACCTCAGGTATTTAGTGCTTGTGACAACAGGAACAGCCTGGCCATCGAGGATCAGAGGGGATGGCTGGGGAGGGTTCTTGGCGAAGCATACTCTCAGCTCCACAGACTTCATTCCATTGAGGAGCATGTTGTTTGCTGCAGCCCACTCCTCGAGTTGCTTTGCTTCTCTTTCCATTGAGGTGTCATTTTCAATATTGGAGAGTCTAATGGTGCGGGACAGACCGATGTCGTCCACATACCCTATGTCCAATGTGTTGTGAAAGAGGACTGATCGACTGGACATATGCAGCAAGAACAGATAGGGTGAAACAACACCACCTTGTGGAACCCCAGATGTAATGGCTTTCCATGTGCTACCTGTGCCGTTAGCCATAACCCTCTGTCTTCTCCCTGTTATATAGCTGTGGAGCCAGGTGAGGAGCTGTGGGCATAGATCTAATGTGGCCAGATCCTTGCATTCTTGCAATGCTGATTCTTGCATTTTTTTAGGGCTGTTGGAATGAGCTTTCTCAGCACAAACTTCTCTTGGACCTTTCCTAGACATGAGGTCAGGGAAATTGGCCTCCAGTCACCAGTCTGACTTGGATTTGGGACCTTTGGGACAGGACAGATGTTTGCAGCCATCCACTCAGTAGGTACTACTCCCAACTGATAAGAGTAGTTCACTAGATGTGTTACAACTGGTGCTAGGTCATCAGCACATTGCTTTAGCAGCCAGGGAGGAAGACCATCTGGACCACTGGCTTTCTTTGGATTTTGTCTTAAGAGAGACTGTTTAATTGGTTACACTTTACAATAAGGGTCACAAAAAACATTAGTTAACTGTTAACTACGGCTTATTTAGGGTTAGGTTAGGTTACTAATGTTAATTAATACCTTAGTTAAGGTAAGGGTTAGAGTTAGGTGAGTTAACCTTAGTTAACATAAATAACATTAGTATATGGTTAATAGATACATTAGTTAACTGTTACTTAATGCTTAATAATGCAT
>NC_140245.1:10955919-10968419 GCF_949987555.1 Borostomias antarcticus | reverse complement strand
TTTTCGTTCTTGCAGCAACTCCGATTTTGCATTGCATTGTCTCGACTGGGAGTTCATGAAGGCAGCTAGCGTTAGCTACCTAGTTAACGTTAGTTGGTACAAATAATGTTGTGTTCCGCTATCTGTGGCTGTTGTAATGACTTCAGCTAAAATGCTAGCTATCTTTCTATTTAATTGGGTGTTAGTGGCAGCTTCTGGGTCATCACACAGGCCTAGAAGTTTTGTAATTTTCCCCTTTCTACAGATACGAGTGTCGTCCTCGCCAGATCCCAGACTGTACCAGGTCAGACTGTACCAGGTCAGACTATACCGGGTCAGACTATACCGGGTCAGACTGTACCAGGTCAGACTGTACCGGGTCAGACTATACCGGGTCAGACTGTACCAGGTCAGACTATACCGGGTCAGACTGTACCGGGTCAGACTGTACCGGGTCAGACTATACCGGGTCAGACTGTACCAGGCAGGGGCGGATTGGGACACAAATTCAGCCCGGGACATTCAGGCGCACCGGCCCACAATCTGGCCCGCACACTGGCCCACGCCTATCTACCTATAATCCTCTATATGCTTCGACACACTATACAAAAACACTGACTAATTATTATACAAAGACATCAGTCAAATCAATACTAATATTCAGAGATTGAAACAACCAACTTGAAGGCATACAGGCTCACAACTTCTCAGAAACCCCAAATAAATAGAGGGTGTCCTACCTTACACCACCAGAAGGCGTTGCAGCTGGCCACTTGCTCTGCGACCCTGTCAATCACTCCATCAGTGTCCAGAGCCATTAGAATCTCCTTCTCTGTGTACATGAGCATGAATGCCTCCAGATGCTCCTGGGTCAGGGTACTCCTCAGTCGATTCTTCACATATTTTAGAGTTGAGAAGGTCCTCTCACAGGCGACTTGACTGAATGACAATGTTAGGAGGAACTTGTAGCCCAATCCAATGACATGATAGGCATCAGTCAGCAAGTTGTACTGTGACAAGATAAGATACACACAAACTGGACAGTTTTTACAGGAGTTGCAACTCTTGTTCTCTAGCTCCAGGTCATCTTCTTCTCTTTCATCCTCCCCACTGGTTGTCCTGACGGATGCATGCATCCAACTGGGGCGTTTTGAGTCTTTTCCAATGGTTGGCTAGGCTTGACAGTTCAGCCTGCAGTCTTCCAGCAGTGGCTCTTTCATCATACTTCTGCAAGCATTTGCTCATCTCTTGCAATGCTTCAGTTGGAAGGCCCATTTAATTTATGTTAGGGAAATTCCGAGGATCAAGACACGCAAAGTCTGCACAAAGTGGCCCATTTGCTTCAAAACAACTCTGAATGCTCTCATTGACTGTGTCCAGGATGACATTATGGACCTTGATCCTGTAGTTTGACTCAACATCTGATACAGGCTCATCTTCAGCCAACTCTCATGGCCTTCTTTCTCCTGACCCGTTTCTCTGGGAGTGCAATCGGACCTCAACTTCACAATCCTCCTCCTGCAGCTTGGCATTGGCCCACTCCACAAATACATCTGCTGCTCTTTTCACCCCATCAAAATCCCTGACACATTTGTTGAGGCTCTCTTGGGTCCCCATTACTAACCTATGGGCAGTCAGTAAGTCCATGCCGCTGGTTTGGAGATACCTGGAGAGGGGTGATGTGAATTAAAATATGCAGAGGAAGATCTGAGCAGTCAGGATTGTCTCGAACCTTAGGAGAGACTCTGTGTACCCCCTGGCTTTTGCTCTGACAGGTGGCGTCATGGAGTCATCTTCTTCAACCCTTGTTGACAAGACACCAAGTCAACAAACAACACACTGTCTGGATTGCCAAAACAGCCAAATATCTTGCTGAGAGCCTGATCCTTGGCCCACCACCTAGTCTCTCCGATGGGACACAGCCGTCTGTGGCGTGTGTCCTCACTCACTTCCTTCCACATGTTCATACGCTTGTATGACTCTCTGATGAACACAGCAACATCATTCAGAAGTGAGAAGAGCGACGCACTGGCTACCACAACGCCGGTGGTGTCTCCTAGCACAAGGTCCAGGACATGTGCGTAGCACCAGATATGTACTTGGTTGGGACTCTCTGCAGAGAGCAAGGTGGAGAACCCCTTGTACTGGCCCTGCATGTTTGCTGCCCCATCGGTTGAGTTCCCCACACAATTCTGAAGATCAATATCCACCTTTGACAGAGTTTTCTTCAGTAGCTCTACAAAATATTGTCCAGTTGATGCCTGACAGTCAACCACAGCGATGAGCCTCTCGTGGACCACATCTGTCACGTACCTGAGGATAATAGCACACTGGTCTGTGGCCGTAACATCATGTGTGGTGTCGATCTGGACAGAAAACATGCCTGCCTCCTTTACTTCCCTAGAAATGCTTTCTTGGATTAAGTGACTGATAACACTGATCACTTTGTTCACTGTAATTGTGGAGAGCACAGTGACAAAGGACCCTCTGCCTTTAGCTCCCGTCTTATGCAGCTTCCTGCTTTTTTCTACACACTGGGTAACATGTTCCTGCAGGCACACATCATATTTGCTGAGCATGATGACTAATTCCAAGAAGTTGCCATGGTCAACAGCACTGTTCTCCCATGTGTATGCAGCTTCAAATTGTTTGCCTCTAACGCTTAGACCACGCTTTCCAATGACTTTGACTACTTCTACAACGCGCTCCATGACTTGCCGTTTCTTTCTGATCTGGTCTCTGTGTAGAGCGATTTGTTTGCCACTGAGTAGACTTGCTACATCTGCTTTATTAGCCTTCATAAAATATGCCTCTGCACTTTCTCTGTGGACTTTTCTTTCGTGCTCTTCTATTCTTTGGTGTACATGCCACCAAGCTGTCATTCCTCCTTTGATGAATGCACTGTCATTTGGAGATGGCTTTGCATATGCTAAACATACTGTACAGTAGAGTGAGTAGGATTTCTCACAATATGTAAGCCACTTTCTATTTATTCCATCTTTGTTGTTGTAGATACTTTTAACAGTTTGCTTTTGGGGTTGTAGAGGGTATTATGCAAAAAATCTGTCTAGATCTTTAGCCTGTGGCCGGACAAAGTAATCAAAACTCACTTCATCTGTCTGTATTTCACTGTCTTTTTGCTCCCCTGTACTGGACCCTGCTGTGGTCTGTCTGTCCTCAGGACCAACTGGACTGGACCCTGCTGTGGTCTGTCTATCCTCAGGACCAACTGTACTGGACCCTGCTGTGATCTCTCTGTCCTCAGGACCAACTGTACTGGATCCTGCTTTAGTCTCTCTGTCCTCAGGACCAACTGTACTGGACCCTGCTGTGGTCTCTCTGTCCTCAGGACCAACTGTACTGGACCCTGCTGTGGTCTGTCTGTCCTCAGGACCAACTGTACTGGACCCTGCTGTGGTCTGTCTGTCCTCAGGACCAACTGTACTGGACCCTGCTGTGGTCTGTCTGTCCTCAGGACCAACTGTACTGGACCCTGCTGTGGTCTCTCTGTCCTCAGGACCAACTGTACTGGACCCTGCTGTGGTCTGTCTGTCCTCAGGACCAACTGTACTGGACCCTGCTGTGGTCTCTCTGTCCTCAGGACCAACTGTACTGGACCCTGCTGTGGTCTGTCTGTCCTCAGGACCAACTGTACTGGACCCTGCTGTGGTCTCTCTGTCCTCAGGACCAACTGTACTGGACCCTGCTGTGGTCTGTCTGT
The DNA here is from genome assembly GCF_949987555.1 of Borostomias antarcticus. Classification (NCBI taxonomy): domain Eukaryota; kingdom Metazoa; phylum Chordata; class Actinopteri; order Stomiiformes; family Stomiidae; genus Borostomias; species Borostomias antarcticus. Next base: position 10,964,719 of record NC_140245.1, on the reverse strand, counting down.
CCTCAGGACCAACTGTACTGGACCCTGCTGTGGTCTCTCTGTCTCAGGACCAACTGTACTGGACCCTGCTGTGGTCTCTCTGTCCTCAGGACCAACTGTACTGGACCCTGCTGTGGTCTCTCTGTCCTCAGGACCAACTGTACTGGACCCTGCTGTGGTCTCTCTGTCCTCAGGACCAACTGTACTGGACCCTGCTGTGATCTCTCTGTCCTCAGGACCAACTGTACTGGGCCCTGCTGTGGTCTCTCTGTCCTCAGGACCAACTGTACTGGACCCTGCTGTCTGTCTGTCATCATCAGGATCAACAGTGCTGGACCCTGCAGCTGCCTCTCTGTCCTCAGAATCAACTGCATAAGAAAATCAGCAGTCGTTGTTTAATTCCAGACTATAAAATAAATGCAATAATGAATTGACCACAAATGCGTATTATTTAGCCTAACTTAAAATAAGACCATATACCTCTATCCTAATGCATCTACGTTTATGCACAATATAGGCTAATTGTCTGCCCTGCCCAGCCATGCTCAAGTGTTACATAAGCCCAATTTATACCTGCATGGCTCACAGCCATGAACCAATGAGGTATAAATTGGGCAATAGGACAGCCCTATAGTGAACTTTCAGTCAACTTACTACTACTACTACTACTACTACTACTACTACAACAACAAAGAAATTCCACTTAACCTACTACTAAAAGGTTTTCCTGTGACTAAAATATAATGCATACTTTAGGCTACGCCTTCACATTGCACCTGTCATATTTCTGGTCTCTGTTTCCTCCTCCTCCTCATCATCACGACTGGGGTCAGTCTGTCTCTCAGTTTCACATTCATTATCCTTGGGACTGGGACTTGCACCACCTAACGTTAATTGCATGCATCCACAGGAAAAAAGCGAGCACATTTTCTTTTAGTACAGGTTTAAATTATAATGACTGAATGCAATACCTAGTAGGCGAGTTGGCCTCTTGAACCGGACACCTAAAAGAAATAGCCAATTTGCCAATGCTAACCATGCACATTACACACTAGCTAACGTTAACATTAGCTACTGCATGACATCACATTCAAGCCCCTGGATCACCTTTACACATCTTAACTATATCCTCCTGCTCCTACTGTAAACACATGTGTAGAGACATCACAGACGCGCCTCTCCCTCTCTCCCTTCCCTCACTCTCTCCCCCAGACATGGATGAGTGTGCACATCCGTCACAGTGTTCAGGGCAGCAGTGTGTGTGAACTCAAGAGGGCTCCTTCAGGTGTGTTCCCTAGGACAGGACACTGACTGCAGCCTGGGGCATGTTCAGGTACCTGCCTCCCAGTCCTCTCTTCCAGCCTGGGGCATGTTCAGGTACCTGCCTACCAGTCTTCTCTTCCAGCCTGGGGCATGTTCAGGTACCTGCCTCCCAGTCTTCTCTTCCAGCCTGGGGCATGTTCAGGTACCTGCCTCCCAGTCTTCTCTTCCAGCCTGGGGCATGTTCAGGTACCTGCCTCCCAGTCCTCTCTTCCAGCCTGGGGCATGTTCAGGTACCTGCCTCCCAGTCTTCTCTTCCAGCCTGGGGCATGTTCAGGTACCTGCCTCCCAGTCTTCTCTTCCAGCCTGGGGCATGTTCAGGTACCTGCCTCCCAGTCTTCTCTTCCAGCCTGGGGCATGTTCAGGTACCTGCCTCCCAGTCTTCTCTTCCAGCCTGGGGCATGTTCAGGTACCTGCCTCCCAGTCTTCTCTTCCAGCCTGGGGCATGTTCAGGTACCTGCCTCCCAGTCTTCTCTTCCAGCCTGGGGCATGTTCAGGTACCTGCCTCCCAGTCTTCTCTTCCAGCCTGGGGCATGTTCAGGTACCTGCCTCCCAGTCTTCTCTTCCAGCCTGGGGCATGTTCAGGTACCTGCCTCCCAGTCTTCTCTTCCAGCCTGGGGCATGTTCAGGTACCTGCCTCCCAGTCTTCTCTTCCAGCCTGGGGCATGTTCAGGTACCTGCCTCCCAGTCTTCTCTTCCAGCCTGGGGCATGTTCAGGTACCTGCCTCCCAGTCTTCTCTTCCAGCCTGGGGCATGTTCAGGTACCTGCCTCCCAGTCCTCTCTTCCAGCCTGGGGCATGTTCAGGTACCTGCCTCCCAGTCCTCTCTTCCAGCCTGGGGCATGTTCAGGTACCTGCCTCCTAGTCCTCTCTTCCAGCCTGGGGCATGTTCAGGTACCTGCCTCCCAGTCTTCTCTTCCAGCCTGGGGCATGTTCAGGTACCTGCCTCCCAGTCTTCTCTTCCAGCCTGGGGCATGTTCAGGTACCTGCCTCCCAGTCTTCTCTTCTAGCCTGGGGCATGTTCAGGTACCTGCCTCCCAGTCTTCTCTTCCAGCCTGGGGCATGTTCAGGTACCTGCCTCCCAGTCTTCTCTTCCAGCCTGGGGCATGTTCAGGTACCTGCCTCCCAGTCTTCTCTTCCAGCCTGGGGCATGTTCAGGTACCTGCCTCCCAGTCCTCTCTTCCAGCCTGGGGCATGTTCAGGTACCTGCCTCCCAGTCTTCTCTTCCAGCCTGGGGCATGTTCAGGTACCTGCCTCCCAGTCTTCTCTTCCAGCCTGGGGCATGTTCAGGTACGTGCCTCCCAGTCCTCTCTTCCAGCCTGGGGAATGTTCAGGTACCTGCCTCCCAGTCCTCTCTTCCTCCTCCTCCTCCCCCCTCTGCTCCCTCCCTTCCCCTCTGGCTTTCGTTTCCACTCGTCTGCTTTCGTAACAAGCGCAGTCTTCTCTGCTCAGCAGGTAGACGAGTGTGCAAGCCCCCAAACGAGTGTGCAAGCCCCCAGACGAGTGTGCAAGCCCCCAGACGAGTGTGCAAGCCCCCAGATGAGTGTGCAAGCCCCCAGATGAGTGTGCAAGCCCCCAGACGTGCAGCGCAGATGGGGTGTGTGTGAACACGGAGGGGTCGTTCTGCTGTGACTGTGAGCCTGGCTACAGCTCTTGGGATGGCAGTGCCAAGATCAGCACATACACACACACACACACACACACACACACACACACACACACACACACACACACACACACACACACACACACACACACACCAGTGACCTCAAACAGCAGAGCAACGGTCAACACTGCTTCACACACACACAATTTGTGCGGTACTAACTCATGTGTTGTCCTCAGTGCCATCTCAACCAGTGCCATCTCAGCACCCCCCCCCCCCCCCCCCATAATTTCCTTAAATCAGGAAATTATGAAATGTATAACTTAGCGTGTCTGTGTGTTCAGTATACTAGCATGTACTAGAGCCTTGTAGCTACTGGCCTGTACTGTACATAAAACTGTATGGGTGGATGCCCACCACAATAATTGTCCTGTCTTACTTTTTTCAAACTGTAAATTGAATGTGTGCAAACCTTCTTACTCTAATTGTAGTACACTTAGGAGCTAGCAGACATTTCCCAAGCCAGCTCCCAAGGAAGAGATGCGTGCATTGGTGCCCAGTGAACTCGTTCCCATTAATGGTCTCAGTCCCTTCTTGAGTGGTGCTCTGTAGTATGTCTAGTGCACTATAGCATCAGAATTACATGCTGAAGAACTGCAGTTCATATTTTTTTTAAATCATTCATAACATGTTTGTCACCCAAAACTACTTTTTGGAGTTTAAAGTGTTTTGTTTTATTACTGAGTCAGTCTTGTTCCATCTTCTTACTGTACCATATATTGCTGTATTGTCTTCTTACTGTGTTTCTGCTTCCTACAGAGTTTCCAAATTCCCGTCAATTCCACCTCACTTAACAGTTTAGCTAACAAGACACTTTACTGTGGAATTACCTTTGTTGGGTGATTGTGTGGCAGTGGTACAACAGTCTCATAGTTCACATACAGTGAGACATTTGATCTAAGAATATTAGAACAAATTCAATTTTAAGTTAAGTTTTTTTTATAACAGTTATTTTCGCTCAGTTTCCACAGCCAGACAGCTGGTCTCTCTCAGGCAGAACTATGGCTGGTCTCTGGTCTCTCTCCCAGGCAGAACTATGGCTGGTCTCTCTGGTCTCTCTCCCAGGCAGAACTATGGCTGGTCTCTGGTCTCTCTCCCAGGCAGAATTATGGCTGGTCTCTCTGGTCTCTCTCCCAGGCAGAACTATGGCTGGTCTCTCTGGTCTCTTCATCCAGGCAGAACTATGACTGGTCTCTGGTCTCTCTCTCAGGCAGAACTATGGCTGGTCTCTCTGGTGTCTTCATCCAGGCAGAACTATGACTGGTCTCTGGTCTCTCTCTCAGGCAGAACTACACCATCACAGACAGAAGGGGAAGAGAGAGGGGGAGAGGAGAGAGATAGTTAGTAGATACTATAATGTATAGTGTGCTATCATTTCCAAATGTCAAGACAGTAATTTTTACCACATTTACTAATACTAATTTTTACAGTTCTGCACACTCATCTATCACGGGAGAGAGTGAGGGAATGGAGAGAGGGAGAGGCTTAAAGATTGAATAAAAATGTGTTTTTTTACTTGGTTCTCCACATCACCCACAGCCTACATGAAACTGCAGGCTAATGAAACGCAAGCCAGTACATAGCCTACAGTCTACGGGACTGTAAATGCACAAGGCAAAATATGCTCAAGCAGCTGTGTGTCTGCAGGTGTGTCTGATCTGATTACCTTCAATTAACTTCCCTGATCATCCTGTAAGGGGGACGGGTCACACAAACCGAGCACCTGTGTTCTCTACCTGTTACACGTGTATTATTCATCATCATCGTCATCATCATCGTTATTGTTGTTGAAAATTATTAGCTATCATCATTATCGATTTTTTTCCTGGGTTTTCAAGAAGTCACAGACTAGGCTTATATGTCCCAATAAATGCTCTTTATTTTATATTTTGTAGACTATAATGTATGAATGTATGTATTGTCTTTGAAATCGAGAGTTTAACATATTTTTGAACGATTTCTCAAGGTGCCTACCCACATCCATTGTATGACCAAAACGGTGGTAGAGCAATTATCAGACTTTCTCAAAAGTACTAGTTTTGTCAACGTTTTGATCTGAACCATTGTATATGATCATAAGTAACCTTAAAACAGGGATAAACATGCATTTTCCCTTTACTACTCCTTTAAATAGATTAGCAGATGAGCTTTAGTAGGCATAGCTTCCTTTTTGTTAATATTAGATTGGGGTAAAATGATTAAGACAACATCATATGACATATGACATAATCAACAAGGGACAGCTCCACTAATGATGTACCTTACGCCCACTAAGGGATAGTCTGGGAAACACTCATAGGAAAAACTGTCCCTTCGCCAAGGTATACCTTAAGAAGCATCATAGAACGCCAAGGTACATTGTAATTTGGAAACACAGCCCAGGTTTATATCAGTAATGACGCAGAAGTTTGTACTTGTGAATAAATATTAGGGTGTGTGAATGTTTTTACGAATACACCAACATCTGTCCATGTCCAGCATGTTGTCACTTTGTAACATTACCTTCAAGAGATGAATAGGCCTACTATTTTAAACCTCACCGCAGATATGGGCAAACATGATTTAGGCCTATTATCAGATCTGTATAATCATTGAACAACGGTTTGGGAAACCGGCAAAAATGTAAATGGAATGGAGCAGTCATGGCCACAACAGCACAATAGAATCCCGCTAACATTAGAAGCACCCCCCTCCCCCACAATCCATTAGCCCACTGAAGACTGGTGGGGCTAGGAAACACGTCCATCCAGTTTATTTGAATATAAATGAATTTGCATCAGGAGGAGGGGTGTTGCAATAGTCTAGTCCAGGTTCGTTGCTGGCAAGTGGCAAGCTAGTGTAGCAAAGTCAAGAAATGGATAAGTATAGCTAATAGGCAGTCAATCAAATCCTCTCTGATAACCTAGCCAGCCAATCAGAAATAACCCTGCAATATCGGAGACCAATGCAATTCCAAAATAAGTAATTTATTTGTTTCAATGCATATTGCAGTAGTCCCGCCTTGATGGTCACAATACATGATCTGTGTTGTATTGCGTTGTTCTCTATGTAAAGTCTTTCAGTAAGTTGAAAAGCATTATATAAATAGAATGCATTATTATATAGCTAATGTTATATTGCCTTTTTAATTAACTGCAGCCTTAACCAAATGCTCCATCTAGCATGCTTCTAGCTTATCAAACACATTACTCCCTTATCATACACTGTTTCTGAGTGTGAGGAATAGTAAGAAAGAATGATACTTGAGTCAGTAACCTTCACTGTAGCCTTACAATTTTCTGTACAAGAGACAAGAGACAATCTCAATCAATACATGTTTTACAACAATAAAACGTTAACAGGTAATAGCTAGCTAGCTAAAAGCTATAGCTTTTTTTGACTATCTGAAGCTGAGCCAACACACACCATTCACATAATTTTTTGTACATTTTATCTATAGCATATTATCACTAATTAGCCACCTAGAGAACTTCAGCTGAATAGCTCTCAGATTTAACTCTGTAGGCTAGATAGTAGGCTAGATAACGTACCATTGCTTTTGTTTTGTTTACCTTCCTCCTTACTCATGTAAGCGCGTGCGCACTTCTGCTGACCACACTGTGGGCCGGTCACGCCATAGACCATTCTGCAGATGGACCCTTCTCTTGATAAGTGCTAGAAGCTCCCCACTGTAAGTATGTACATTAGAACCCAGGTAAGTAATGGAGGCTAAACCATACTTCATGTACATCAATTCATATTCAAATCATACTTTCAATAGCAAATAAAATTGAGGGCCATACTTCCATGCCAACGTATTTATAGAGCAAATCATACCATAACTTCAGTTTTATATTACTTCATATTCCCATATTTCATAATTCATATTTCTGTTTTCATTATACATTTCCTTTTTCTCAGGTCAAATAAATATTAAGTTAATTCTGGCTCCAACAAGCGGTGTTTGTGGGGTTTGGAGCGTGTCCCTGATGGAGGGATGAGGAGGGAGGGAAGCGGTGTTTGTGGAATTTGGAGTGTGGCCCCTGATGGAGGGATGAGGAGGGAGGGAAGTGGTGTTTGTGGGGTTTGGAGCGTGTCCCTGATGGAGGGATGAGGAGGGAGGGAAGCAGTGTTTGTGGGGTTTGGAGCGTGTCCCTGATGGAGGAGGGATGAGGAAGGGAGGAAAGTGGTGTTCGTGGGGTTTGGAGCGTGTCCCTGATTGAGGAAGGAGGGAGGCAGTGTTTGTGGGGTTTGGAACGTGTCCCCGATGGTCTCGGTGGAGGCCTTGTCCCCTCTCTCAGGGCTAGCCTGACACAGCTCATCCCTCCGCCGGCTCACCATGATGAATGTGTGTTTGGCCTCTTCCTAAACACACACACACACACACACACACACTCAGACACACATATGCACTCAGACACACACATATGCATACACACAGACACATACAGTATGCATACACACACACACACATACACACACGCGCACATACAGTACACACGCACACATGCACACTCACAAATACTGTACATACGCACACACACACACACACACACACTGACAAATTGCCGGACAAACCTCTTTCTTTATCTCACTCCTGCAGGCATATATATATATATATATATATATATATATATATATATATATATCAGAGGAGGCTCGTCCATTGAGGTAGAGGAGGACAGTCCTCCTCAGTTTTTGGAGAGAAGAGAGGAATTAAAATATAAATATATGCATTTATTTATTTATAATTAATATTTAATATTATCTCAGTTTTTATGTATTATCTCATACATCAGGTTTTCCCTATGGATAAAAAACCATTATTGAAATTCTAAAGCTCCAAAAGTGACATCTATAACATGCAGCTGGAGTACCCATAGATATCTATGGAAGGGAGGAATTCCTCCCTTGGGCGTGTCCCTTAGGGGTCTATCAATGTAATGCAATTTTTTCATGCTAATTTGTGATTGGCCAAAACGCTGAAAAATTACCGCAACGGAGGACAGTACTCTGAAATGATTGACATTTTGTTAGTCCAATCACATTCCAGATTCCAGATTTACCACAGTGAAGGCTGATTGAGTCGGCGTTGATGTCTGTGTTTCTCTTCCCTGTGCCATTGAAGACTTTTTTGTGTGTTCGTAGCTCCATAATATAATACATCCGAAAGTATTATGGGACATATTATACATCAAACTGTTCATCTATTTGTCTTGATTCTAGCCATCGGAATATCTATCCATCGATCCATCCATCTTCATCCGCTTATCCGGGGTCGGGTCGCGGAGGCAGCAGTTCCAGCAGGGGGCCCCAGACATTCCTTTCCCTGGCAGCATCAAACAGCTCTGCCTGGGGAATCTTTAGCCGCTCCCAGGCCAGTGCGGAGATGTAGTCCCACTCATTAACTCCTCTTCCCAGCCGGACATGCCTGTAACACCTCCCTAGGGAGGCGCCCAGGAGGCATCCTCACTAAATGCCCGAACCACCTCAACTGACTGAACTTCTCACCCGATCTCTCAGGGAGACCCCAGCCACCCTCCGGAGGGTATCCGTGATTTTGTTCTTTCGGTCATGACCCATCCTTCATGACCATACAGTAGGTGAGGGTGGGGACGAAGATAGACCGGTAGATCGAGAGCTTTGCCTTTTGGCTCAGCTCCCTTTTCATCACAACAGTATGGTAAAGCAACTGCTGAACTGCACCAGCTGCTCCGATTCTCCGGCCAAACTCCCTCTCCATGGTTCCCTCACTCGTGAGCAAGACCCCCAGATACTTGAACTCCTTCACTTGGGGTAAGGACTCATTTCCTACACTGAGCGGACAGACCACTGGTTTCCTGCTGAGAACCATGGC
>NC_140245.1:10940919-10950919 GCF_949987555.1 Borostomias antarcticus | reverse complement strand
TACTCGGAGTAGAGCCGCTGCTCCTTTGCGTCGAAAGGAGCCAGTTGAGGTGGTTCCGGCATCTAGTGAGGATGCCTCCTGGGCGCCTCCCTAGGGAGGTGTTCCAGGCGTGTCCAGCTGGGAGGAGGCCGCGGGGTAGACCCAGGACTAGTTGGCAGGACTTCATCTCCGCACTTGCCTGTTAGCGGCTAAAGATTCCCCAGGCAGAGCTGGTTGATGCTGCTATGGAAAGGGATGTCTGGGGCCCCTGCTGGAGCTGCTGCCTCCGCGACCCGACCCCGGATAAGCGGATGAAGATGGATGGATTTTACCTTTTCTGATTAAATTCTTCGTTATTGTTTATGTTAAATGCTTTTTTTATTTTCATGTTTGACCTTAATCGAATGTAGGATAAAGACCAGCATAAAAAAAACATTAGATCAACTGATTAATCGTGTAACAGAGCGACTGTCTGACTGAAGGCCTGTGAAACAGGAAACAGAAGGTGACATGTGACATCATTCTCAGTAAGTGCTATTATAGCTAATTCTGACTGTCTGATTGACACTCGTTGGACTGTTTACCATAATGGAGTGGAAGAGAGATCGTTTGATAGGACTGTAATAGATTGATTAATATGCATCATTAACCAGGAGTGTAGCCTCACCTACAGTATAAGGCCCTGTTTTTGTGTGCCGTGATCTGAATGGTTGATATTGTGACGATTATGTAATAAAACTGTGTTGGGAGGAAGGAGGATATGAGAATAGAGACTATAAAAGATGTTGAAAAATAAGTGATATTGGGAATTTGCCTGAGCCGGAGACCAAATGGTCATACTTAGATCTAAAACTTTACTGGGGAGGGGGGTTAGGGTTAGAACGAAGGCTGAATCACCAGTCCACAACAGAACCAGTCCAGAACAGAACCAGTCCACAACAGAATCGGTCCACAACAGAACCAGTCCACAACAGAATCGGTCCACAACAGAACCGGTCCACAACAGAACCGGTCCACAACAGAATCGGTCCACAACAGAACCAGTCCACAACAGAATCGGTCCACAACAGAAGAAAGAGCCAGCGCTCTCAAAGAAGAGGCTCACCCAGTGCTGTGAATAACTCCCTTGTGCCCTGAGAAAGAGACTTGAAACTGTGCTGTCCCTCTTGTGCCCTGAGAAAGAGACTTGAAACTGTGCTGTCCCTCTTGTGCCCTGAGAAAGAGACTTGAAACTGTGCTGTCCCTCTTGTGCCCTGAGAAAGAGACTTGAAACTGTGCTGTCCCTCTTGTGCCCTGAGAAAGAGACTTGAAACTGTGCTGTCCCTCTTGTGCCCTGAGAAAGAGACTTGAAACTGTGCTGTCCCTCTTGTGCCCTGAGAAAGAGACTTGAAACTGTGCTGTCCCTCTTTTGGGGACTTTTGTTGCCGACAAGATTCCAACATCAAGGTGTGAGTAGAAAAAGCTGGTAGAGTGGGATTGACAAGATAGGCCATCTATGACTGAACTCTCCAACTCTTTATTACATTTTTACTATTGTTGAATGTTGGTTCAGTTTGTCTGTTGATACCTTTTACAACTTTTGATCACAGTTGAGGCTTCGTTTGATTTGAACTTTGATCAGTTTTAAATACTGTATAATACTCAGCCTGTAGTTTGAGCATTTGACCATTTTGATCTAGTTACTTTTAAAGGGGTAGTGTGCTATTGTGGACATTTAGTCCTATTTATGATCTGTGTACCATGAACCTGGAACATAGAGACCATCATTTCACTGATCGTTCCAGTATTGAACTAGCTGCAGTTTTATGCAGGCTCTCACTGGGCTACAATGGAAGTCAATGGGGCATACATAAATGTGTTGTAAAAACTATGATTTAGTGGTTTTCCAAGACGGGAAGCACAGGGTGTAATCGTCCCAGTCTCAGTATGCTCTCCTGTGAAATGTATCACAATCGGAATATTTGGTCATGTTTGGCATGGCCTGGACATAAGCATTCCCCTGGCACTTGTTTTCACTGCTCCCACAGAGGACTACTGTATGCTGTTTACGCAGTGGCAGAGGGAGGGGGGTGTTATCCCCAGGGACAAGGTGATTGGTCCATGAAGATAAGGGGGGAGGAGGCCTCCACGGAGTATGGAGATGCGGCCCGTACTCCAAAGGCGGCGTGCGAGCGCGGAACGAACCCCAGCCAGCTCCGTAGCACAGAGCCCAGGATGGGATCCGCCGCTCGTTTGTGGAGTCCAGAGCATCCAGAGCGGCGTTTGAGTGCTGAGGCCTGAGGGTCTGGCGTCTAACACGTCCTCTACAGTGTGAGGGCTGTCTAGAGGTCAAGACTGGCAGGAAAAGAGCAGCAATTAGAGGCGGCTATAAACTAATGATTGGCACACCACACTGAGTCCTGACCCACTTTATCACTGGCTCACACTGGCGCGGCCCACCCCTCCCCACACACACACAGACATACACCGACACAGACACACACACTCTGGCACATGCACCAAACTGGAGAGCTATAGACCGGAGAGGTGAGTCAGTGAAGAGGAGGAGAGGACGACCTTGCCAGTGACCTTGTGTCTCTCCAGCTGCTGGTTGTGACTGAAGGCTTTGGGGGAGGGCATTGACCTGCAGTCAACCAGCAGAGGGTCTGAGACCTGATGAGTCAGCCAGACCGTCTGATACCTCATCATTGTGGAGTACTGTACTCCTGTGTGTGAGTGTGTGCACCTGTGTGTGAGTGTGTGCGCCTCATGTGCATGTGTGTGTGTGTGTGTGTGTGTGTGTGCGGGGGGAATTATAGACCTATCCCTATTTTGAGTGACTTCTAAAGTTCTGGAGCCAGTAATTTATGAACAGTAGCGGTATATCAATACATGAATGATTCAAAACTGTTATGTGAATTCTAATCAGGCTTCAGGAAGTCTTATTCAACTCACTCTTGTTTGCCCTATTTAAATGACTTCATAAGAGGAGAAATGGATGCTGGTAAATCTAATCTGTACTTTGAATCAAATAAATCTATCATGGGTTGGTAAATACGGGTTTCCGGGTTTGAATCTAAATAATGAAGTCCGATCAGTTGGTAAAATGATAGCCCTTTAAATAACCAATATTATTTAGGCTACTGTCGCTGCTGTAGCTAATCCAAAAGAGCAGTTCTCAATTCAGACCGGTCAAAATGAGGAACGTAGCCTACAGTAGGCTATAGTCTAAGCAACGGCAACCGTTTGTCAAACAAGCCTAGTAGCCTCACTGTAGCAGTGCTTTACTGCCCCTAGTGGTTGCGGGTTGTAATATGTTTTTTACCACCGCTGCACAGGCGCGCAGGCTTTTAGTTCTGAGGACTGTATGTGTAAGTCATGCCAAACACCTAAAAATATTCAGATTGTGATACATTTCACAGGAGAGCATACTGAGACTGGTAGATTACACCCTGTGCCACCCGTCAAAGCTCGGAAAAGCACATTCATCATAATTTTTCCAACGCATTTACGTATGCCCCATTAACTTTCATTGTAGCCCAGTAAGAGCCTGCATAAAAACTGCAGCTAGTTCAATACTGGAACGATCAGTGAAATGATGGTCTCTATGTTTCAGGTTCATGGTACACAGATCACAAATGGGGCTAAATGTCCAAAATAGCGCACTACCCCTTTAACAGTTTGACTTCTTGATTGGTTTCGACTTTTGAATTTGATCACTTTTGACTTTGGAACATTGATGTATTGCCAAGCCTGCTGATCTACATGTTGTGCTAATAAAGGCCTTACCCTGCATTTAATAAACACAAACCCATCTACAGTATGACTTCCTCTCCTCTGTATGGGTTAGCTACTCTGGAGGAGCTATCATTCCTTCAAAGCTGTAACGGTGTGCATGTTCAGAGGTCCTTGGGTTGTTCAAGAGAAACAAAAGTTGTAAACAAATACTTGTTTCTAAATAGTATTCTTGCAACCACAACAACAGGCATCTTGCTTAGAGAAAAGCCAGCGTGAACTGAGATGATCCTAGTCCGTATCCTGCTCCCAGGTCACCGCGGGCTGAAGGTGGTCCATGCTAGACGTGTCTCCTCGTCCTCAGCTTCGTTCTGTCCTGAAAACCTTGTGAGTGTGTTTGCTTCAGGCTGGAGATCGGAGCCATTAGATGGGGGGTCACCACCGTGGTACCCCTGCCTGGGGTCGCTAGCCGGGAGACCAATGTGCTCCACGCTCTGACTCCACGCTCTGACTCTGACTCCACGCTCTGACTCCACACTCTGACTCCACACTCTGACTCCACGCTCTGACTCATGATTCCACACTCTGACTCCATGCTCTGACTCTACGCTCTGACTCCACGCTCTAACTCCATGCTCTGACTCCACGCTCTGACTCCACACTCTAACTCTGACTCCACGCTCTGACTCCACGCTCTGACTCCACGCTCTGACTCCACACTCTGACTCCACACTCTGACTTCACACTGACTCCACGCTCTGACTCCACGCTCTGACTCCACACTCTGACTCCACACTCTGACTCCACGCTCTGACTCCACACTCTGACTCCGCACTCTGACTCCGCACTCTGACTCCACACTCTGACTCCACGCTCTGACTCCACACTCTGACTCCATGTTCTGACTCCACACTCTGACTCCATGCTCTGACTCTGCACTCTGACTCCACACTCTGACTCCATGTTCTGACTCCACACTCTGACTCCACGCTCTGACTCCACACTCTGACTCCATGTTCTGACTCCACACTCTGACTCCACGCTCTGACTCCACACTCTGACTCCACGCTCTGACTCCACACTCTGACTCCATGCTCTGACTCTGCACTCTGACTCCACACTCTGACTCCACATTCTGACTCCACGTTCTGACTCCACACTCCGACTCTGACTCCACGCTCTGACTCCACACTCTGACTCCACACTCTGACTCCACGCTCTGACTCCACACTCCGACTCTGACTCCACGCTCTGACTCCACGCTCTGACTCCACACTCTGACTCCATACTCTGACTCCACGCTCTGACTCCACGCTCTGACTCCACACTCTGACTCCACACTCTGACTCCACACTCCGACTCTGACTCCACGCTCTGACTCCACACTCTGACTCCACACTCTGACTCCACGCTCTGACTCCACACTCTGACTCCACGCTCTGACTCCACGCTCTGACTCCGCGCTCTGACTCCACGCTCTGACTCCACGCTCTGACTCCACGCTCTGACTCCACGCTCTGACTCCACACTCTGACTCCACGCTCTGACTCCGCGCTCTGACTCCACGCTCTGACTCCACACTCTGACTCTGACTCCACGCTCTGACTGCACGCTCTCACTCCACACTCTAGTCTCCTCCTGCAGCCGCTGGAACACCAAGAGAACGCTGCCAGTCGGCCATCCAACACCAAACACCACCATGCAGCGACATCCTAGAACAGGCAACACCTGCATTAACGCACATGCTGTAGGGGATTGATACTGACAGTCCGCCGGGGCTTAGATAGCCCAGGTCGTGCGCTGTTTCGCTGCCGGACGGGCTGTGTTTGGTTCACTCACCTCTCCTGAGGCACTTTTTCACGGCGGCCCCTTGTTCGCTGTTCGCGTGGCTGTTTGTCCTCCAGTCACACCTGGGCAACTGGCTGGGTGTCACCCATAATTTACTCTGGCATGGTTAGCCCACCCCAGAGTCACTCCTAATAGACTATAGGTACACTAACGTCCGTGCCTGCCGTCACAGTTAGTTTGTTTGCATCAGTTAGAGGTGAAGGCACAGGTGTCTGTACTTAATACATTAATAATGTAAAAATAAAATTATAATTTAGAGAAAACTATTGCACTGAAACCAAAGAAGCACACAGCAAATAAAACCCAAAGGCATCACTTCAACTGAAATCTCATGCATATTAAAATAACTCTCAGCAACCAGAAATAATGCACCCAAATCAAAACACATCAGAAGTCACACATGCATTTACAAGACAGAATCCACCCTGTGACAAGTGCTCTATGGAACCATCTGTAACAGAAGAGCCCTCTGAAAAACAACCCTTTGTGGATGTTGTTTGGAACCCTTAATGGTTGCTTCTGACATGAAAAGGGTTCTACCGTATATGGAACATGACTTCAGAGGGTTCTACTGTTACAAATGGTTCTATATAGCACCCTTTTTTCAGAGAGTAGATAAGCACCCTACACACTACACCCTACAGGTATATCCTTCACCATACAACCTGCACCCTATATACCCTATACACCCTGCACCATATATACCCTATACACCCTGCACCCTATATACCCTGTATACCCTATATACCCTATACACCCTACACCCTATACCATATACACCCAGCACCCTATATACCCTGTATACCCTATACACCCTATACACCCTGCACCTTATATACCCTGTATACCCTATACACCCTATACACCCTGCACCCTATATATCCTATACACCCTGCACCCTATATACCCTGTATACCCTATATACCCTATACACCCTACACCCTATACACCCTGCAGCCTATATACCCTATACATCCTGCACCCTATATACCCTGTATACCCTATATACCCTATACACCCTATATACCCTATACACCCTACACCCTATACACCCTGCACCCTATATACCCTATACACCTTATACACCCTGCACCATATATACCCTTTACACCCTGCACCATATATACCCTATATACCCTATACACCCTGCACCCTATATACCCTATACACCTGGCACCCTATACACCCTGCACCCTATACACCCTATATACCCTATACACCCTGCACCATATATACCCTATACACCCTGCACCTTATATACCCTATACACCCTGCACCCTATATACCCTGTATACCCTATATACCCTACACCCTATACACCCTACACCCTATATACCCTATACACCCTGCACTCTATATACTGTACCCTATATACCCTACACCCTATACACCCTGCACCATATATACCCTATACACCCTGCACCCTATATACCTTATACACCCTGCACCCTATATACCCTATACACCCTGCACTCTATATACTGTACCCTATACCCTATACCCTATTCACCCTATACCCTACACCCTACTGTATACCCTACACCCTAAACCTTATACCCTACACACTACACCCTTCATCATGGGCGGCGCTGGGGTGGGGGGCGGCCATAACACCCCCACAGTACCCCCAAGATATCTTCACACATTCCATTTTTTCACTGAATAAAATAAATTGTTTGACTGTGTGACATCTGTTCCTATTAACAGTTGACCAATAACACATTATTTAAGGTACATTTGCTAGCACCCCCACGTATTTTAATGATCACAATTAAAATAGCAGGGGTGGTTGGCTAATGGTTGGGCTTGTTCAATAGGTGCATTTTCTATGCAGAAGTCAGTGACGAATATCATCGGAAATGTATTGTTTCTTGGTCTCCAAACAGCCACGGTGGATGATCAACAGTTGATAGTGAATCTCCTGAAACAGGTTTAGAGACGGGAGATCAGCCAGAGCAGGAAGAGAACCAGTTTGACAAGGTAACGGCCAGCATGGAGGAAGGGCCAAGACATCACTTTCCTAACGCATATCGGTCATTTGGGAGTCAGAAAAATAGTTTCAATAGAAGCTGATTTGAGCAATATGGTCCAGGCTGGTGTACTATTCACAGCTATACCCCGGTATACCTCCCTGCCAGGGACCAATCATTACGCCATATACTTCTGTCACTCTGTCTACATTACCGCATCTACAGACAATATTGCTATGTTACTCACCGAAGTGAAGACATTTTCAAGAGATGAAAGCCTTTTCTCCGAGGTGGCTACAGTTGTAGCCCCCCACCTTATATGTAAAAAGCACTTTTTTGCAGTTAAATAGCACAAATCCACCGATGTCCACTAGCCTAGAGCGCTTCAATACCAGAGTAACGACACACATTGGTCAAGCGGAAAGTTGGTATCGCTTATTGTATAAGACATAAGCTACAACATCAGAGTTCAGTAATGAGATGTTTTTGTTTGACCCGGCTAAAGGATGTCCTTTTATGCTCTGCTGTAAATACAGCCCTGCGCTAAGTGATTTTATCATCTGTGCTGCGCAGATATGGAGACGAGACTTACTTTTAGGAGATCAAGCAGTTTTACTACAGAGATGAATTCAGCCACAAAGTCCAGGAGTGGAACTAGCGCACCCTTGTCATCAAACGCTGCAGCAGTGATGAGGAGATCCTGTGTCTCAAACTCCATCCCCTGCAGGTAACGGACCCTCTGTTATGCCAGTAATGGGCATTCATCCACATTGGGCTGTAGCATGAACACACTGGTTGGTTCTCTGTAGCCTCTATCAACTGAGCCTTTTACGAAGCTGTCAGTACTATGCCTTCCTGCAGGACTACCTGATGAAGGAGGACCTGCTGAATGCTCTTTACTGCAAGTTCATCAACCGGGTCAATGAGGTGGGTATGGATGTGAACCAAGCCATATCCCACCCCTACACCCAGAGTCTGGTCCAGTATGTCTGTGGCCTGGGCCCCAGAAAAGGTTCCCACATGCTCAAGGTAAACCAATACTGTATAGCACAAAAGGAGGGCCAGAATGGGACCCTATGTACTGTAGTTATGTATGGAGTATCCTATTTTAGACCTCACTGTGTTTGACTACCTTACTTGTCTGTGGTTGTGTGTGTGTGTGTGTGTGTGTGTGTGTGTGTGTGTGTGTGTGTGTATGTGTGTGTGTGTGTGTGTGTGACTTTACCCTGTAATTCTAATTTTTCATTTCAGAATCAGCCACCAAGTGTGTGTGTCAAGATCCTGCAGAGTGTTCCAAAGACTCCGACCACCTCTGTGTCACTCCAGGAGATGGGCTTGTTGTTGTGACAATGACAGGATGTGAGTTCGGGGCTCAGAGGTGCAGGGGGGAGGAGGTAAGTGTAGTCAGTGTTGAGGCCTGTCTGCCATGAGAAGTCAGTCACTATGGTTACAAACGTACAACTGTACTACTGATCAATCAATCAATCAATCAAAGCTTTATTTGTATAGCGCTGATGCACTGATCCCTATAGTATTGCACTGTAAAGAGGGGTATTCCCCTTTCTAACACTTGTACTGTACATAGACATATCTAATGTGTTCCCGATGTCTTCATCAAAAGAGGTTTTTAAGTGAAAAGAGTCAGTACATTTTTCATACTGCAGTCTGCATGCATGCCAGTATTGTTGGAGTGACCAATTGATTGTATGAGTGATTGATTGAGTGATTGAGTTGTCTTACTTGTGAAAGATAACATCTGTCACTTATTTCATCTATATTAGGCCGCACCCTACACCCAAAGACATGCTTTGACAAAGGCTTGAAACGTGTCAGTGTAATTTATGGCAAACAATACATAGTGAAACGGAATCAAAACTGTCTTTGATCCTCATTGTGCTGCTCGGCATGTTCTTTTCAAGACAGCGACTCTTTGGATACCTAATGTAAATAAAAAGGAGCTCTTATGTCCCCTGCTTAACATATTAAAACAATGATTTGATATGTCAATTCTAGTCATGTTGTAGTCAAAGAGCTCAGTGTTTTGACAAATTGAGCTCAGTGTTTTGACAATGCAATAACTGAAAACAGTCATTAATAAAATATTTCAATCACAGATCAGAAGCTTCTCTTTTTCATAATTGTACAGTATTTTCTAAAGTATTACCAGAAATGTGTTCAATGGTTCTATCAAGTTATTTGAAAACAATGGAACATTGACTTTATTATAATTATGTAGGCCACTGTATGTACCTTATTATATTAGGTTGAGTGTAATATAATGTTGTTGGCCCTTACTGTAACACTTCACTTACACTTATTAACACTAACTAGCTGCTGCAGTGCATATTACATGCATATTAGCACATTAGCTGTTTATTATTCATAATAAAGCACTTATTAATGCCTTATTTATTTCACATGATCATATCTACAACTAGTAGGCCATTATGTCAATAACTTCCTAATGATGATGATGTTGATCCCAATAA
>NC_140245.1:10915919-10933419 GCF_949987555.1 Borostomias antarcticus | reverse complement strand
ACTGTGTTTTGCCTGACATGTTTGCTCTCATCTGCTCGCTCATGAGCTCTGGAACTTGTCCAGAAAGCCGCTGCTCGCCTGGTGTTCAACCACCCCAAGTTCTCACCCCACTGTCTCCCACACTGGCTCCCTGTAGCGGCTCGCATCCAGTTTAAAACTCTGGCGCTAACCTACAGGGCAATGAAAGGAACAGGCCCCTCCTACCTCCAGGCCATGGTCAAACCCTACACCCCCTCCCGACCGATACGCTCTGCTACCTCGGGGCGACTGGTTGCCCCGTCACTCCGAGGCCCCTGCGGTCGATCGACACGGTCACGTCTCTTCTCTGTCCTGGCCCCGCAGTGGTGGAATGAACTGCCCACTGATGTCAGGACAGCAGAGTCGCTGCCCATCTTTCGTCGCAGGCTCAAAACTCATCTCTTCAAGATGTAATACAACAATCCTCCCTCCTAAGCACTTATTGTATTGTATTGTATTGTATTGTATTGTATTGTATTGTATTGTATTGTATTGTATTGTATTGTATTGTATTGCACTGTACTTTAGATTGCTATTCTTGCACTTTGCCTTCAGCACTAGATTATGCTCTTAGTCACTTGTTTTAGAGGTAAGATGCACTTGTGAGTTCTGGCAAGTAGTAGTACATTGGCTTTTCCTACGTTAAATGCAATTATTGTTAGTCGCTTTGGATAAAAGCGTCTGCTAAATGACTGTAATGTAATGTAATGTAATGTCATGAGGCAGGTGGGCAGGTGGCTCCTGGTCATCATCGAAGCCTTCATTTCCGTGCTCCTCAGGATGCAGACCCACATCCATGTGCAGACTCTCTTGCTCTCATGCAATGTGGTGCAGGATGTAGGACACTACAGTATAATGATCTGGCATACTTTGGGGGGATTATATAGCATTGCCCCACCACTACGATCCAGGCATCTAAACCGTCTGTTTAAGATGCCAAATGTGCACTCGATGACACCGTGCGTTCTGATGTGAGCCCGATTGTACGCCGCCTCTCCAACGTTGGTAGGATTGCACGATTGCAGGAGTCATCAGCCATGGCTGGAGTTGATACCCGCTGTCACCTATGTATCATCATCAAAGCACATACTTTTCCCCCACACATTTGCAATGATTACAGCACAAACGTTGTAGCAGTCTAAGGGTTAGAACTATGGAAATATGACTATGACTAGGTATAATTTATGATTATTCCGCGGTTATCACAAATATGATATATGTTCTTAATACATTAAATCAACTCGTATGGGGCACCACCCTGTTCTGTACAGGGAAACATAACCTTCATCAATAGTGTAATTGATCAATCTCAGTCTGAGGGAGGAGGTCTTGACTCAATCAAGTGACCTAAAGATCATGTGATGACACTAGGACGTGATCAAAGCTTAATAATATTTATTGAAGTTATATTAACCAATTATCAAAATAACATGAAAACACAATTCAATAATAGATTGACAAATGTGGCAATATGAAAACAGCAGAAAAGAATGATGTCATAGATCATCACAGCCTATCCTAAATCCTCTAAGCTTAAACAACACTTGGAACCTTACGAGTAGTGCGTTGGACAGCGATGTGTCCACCGTTGTTTGGCTCGACGAAGGGATGAGGCACGTGACTGGTGGTTGGTTGGTGGGTTGATGCAGGGTGTAGTGCGCCTGCGCTCCCGTTGAAACAGTGATGGTAGACTGTTGCGCGAACGTTGATGTTCGTGGAGGTTCAGAGTTCAATTTGAGCACTGCTCGGTGTATAGCTACTGAAATGGTTCAGAGTTTAAAATTTGCAAATATCTCATCCAAAACCTCTGCTCTCGCCAGAGGTGGATCGTTTGAAGAGTTGGTGGAAATTCCTAAGACCAGTAATTCCACGGATACAAATTGATTTTCATCAATCAGTCACAAGCTTGGATGCTGGGGTTACGTGTTACTTGGAGAACACAGAACCTGAGAGACTTGAGAGCAGAACTTGAGAGAGAGAGAATCTGTCCAGTCCATACTTAAAAAGGGCAGGAGACTGATCCTGTTTGCATAGACAGCACCAATTGGTCACCCACACAGAGTGAGGGGTCTGTGGGCTGCTTTAACCCCCACTCACTTGGGATCATAAAAAGGGGAGCCAAGATTCTCTTAAGAGTCTGGAATCATCAAATATCCCTGTTTTGGTTTCAACATGATATTACATTTCCCCACATGCATAATCAACTGATTCATGATTTTAGCTTCAGATTGATACCAAACATTGCTAGGTCGACTTAGAAAACATAGAACCAGTTATTTACAACACACAGTAACACTTGGTTACAAATACAATATATCAATGCCCATACTTTATTCCAGGGGCTTTTTTCTCATGGCGGTTGCCTCACATCGTTGGGAGAAAGTAATTGCACTCCATTAAAGAAACAAGAATGTTCATATTCCTTTGTTGAACTGTGAGTGTGCTGGGAGAGATCTTGCGGGGAGGACCATGGTGAAGAGAGAAAGATTTAATGTTTTCCCCAAAATCCCCTTTCAAAGAACCAGTCCTTGCTAAAAGGGTTTGGTCAGATTTACTATGACTTTGGCAGGAAACAGTCTAAACGAAATGCGTTCCTCCCTGCGTGACCTCCCATTGATGAGTCACTGGGTAGGGGAGAACAGGATGTCCCGGGCTGCCAGATCTTTATCAGGCATCACCAACATTACAGTCAGTGAGATGGTCTCACAGTATAGTCTGTAGAACATTTGTCATGTCCGTAATCGGCTACGTTTTCTCAAAACAACTTTCTTACCCAGTAACCAGGGATTGTCATCCATGTCTTGCATCATTCCATACAGACTGCTGTTCCTAAAAATGTAACTATCGTGCACCGACCCTGGGAATTTGGCAACCACATTCATTATTATATTACTGCCGTTGCACAGTTCCTGGGGTTGATTGAATGCATTTGTGACAGCCGCTGGTAATTTGGTCCTCAACTAGGCAAAGGTCATTTATCAGGTTTTTACAGATTATGAAAGTGCAGATTGTAAGCTTTCAAATGAGGTCTCATACATTGAAATCTGAACATAGTTGAAGAAGATATGCTTATTTGAATGCTAGTACTGCCAAATCAACTTAGCTGAGAAATCGTCCTTCAAAGTTCAGGAACATTTTCACACCTCTGACTGCCAGGTAATGGGCGTGAACAATAGCCTGGTAACCCCACCCCCAGCCACTCGCCCACTGGACGATCTGTCATTATCTGTCAGAGTGGCTGTCAAGTTGGGGTATTGTCTGTCAGAGTGGCTGTCAAGTTGGGGTATTGCCTGAGAGTGGCTGCCAAGTGAGGTGCTCTCTCACTGATGACCCCACACTCTTTGAGTCAGTATTAATCTTGTTCTTAACTGCATTCACAACACAATATAAGATGAAGTTCAAATTTAAACGTTCTTTATTGTCACATACATGATATAAAGTACAAGCATAAGTAGTAAAGTGTACAAAAAAAGGCAACAGTCTAAGTGTTAAAGTGTACAGTCAGTTGTCTGTTTTATAGACAAGGTGCATAGTGTTCATTGTGATCAAGTGTACAACAAAGTAATAACAGTCCCCAGCTCAATACTCAAGGTAATAACAACAGTACTCAGCTCAGTATTCAATATTCTAACAATGCAGTCTGTGCAAGTGTGGGCAAGAGAACAAGCAACGCTTCAGTATACAAACAGGAAAAGGCTGTGGCCTTTCTCCTGCAGTGCTGTCAGTCCTGATGATCTGCAGTGAATCTACAAGCAGACAGTCTTGTTCTGAGCTGCTGTGGAGTTAAGCGGGGGACATGTGACGTCTCGTCCCTCATCAGAACAGAACTCTCTTATCTTGTCAAAGAGATACGTCTGTCTGGCCATGTCCAGTCCGGGTGGGGCTTGCACAAGAAGACCTTCTCTGGGGGGCAGGACATCAGGCTTGCGCAGCAGCTGAAACTCGACTGCCGGTGCATCACGGTGTTCTCTGGCCACAACCATGCCAGGTCTCTCAGCATCAAAACTGCAATAGAATAGAAGGAAGAAAGTACATTAAACTATTGTCCACAGTACTGGCACTCCATATAGATAAAATAGTACCAGAATGTGTTGATTAAATAGACTAGCTAATGCATGATAGGATGAACGTATTCTCACCTGTTGTGCAAAATCAAAGCTGTAGTGCATAGTGATCTTCTTGCTGGCTGGTATGGAGGGGCCAAGGGAGAGTTGCAAATCCTCACAGGCCTGGAGCTTGTTTTTGCTCATCCTGTAACCAAAACAAAAAACAAAGGTGTCAGACTACCATACCTCTCATGCTCTCTCATTCTGTTTCTCTCTATAATATAGCTACCTAGCTAGATATTAGCTGCCTCGCTGGCTAGTTTAGGAACAAAGGGCTAGCTCACTAGCTAGCCATGTCCCTGTGCTAGGCAGCTGGCTGGATATTAGCTGCCTCACTAGCTAGTTTAGGAACAAAGGGCTTGCTCACTAGCTAGCCATTTCCCTGTGCTAGGCAGCTGGTTGAATATTAGCTGCCTCACTAGCTAGTTTAGGAATAAAGGGCTTGCTCACTAGCCAGCCATTTCCCTGTGCTAGGCAGCTGGTTGAATATTAGCTGCCTCGCTAGCTAGTTTAGGAACAAAGGGCTAGCTCACTAGCTAGCCATGTCCCTGTGCTAGGCAACTGGCTAGATATTAGCTGCCTTGCTGGCTAGTTTAGGAACAAAGGGATAGCTCACTAGCTATAGCCATGTCCCTGTGCTAGGTAGCTGGCTAGTTTAGGAACGAAGGGACAGCTCAGCTAACTAGCATGTTAGCTAACGTTAGCTAGCTAGCCTTTGTTAGTTAGTGCTAGTGCCTTTGTTATGCTAGCTAGACTTAGTCACTTGTTTAGAAAGGAGCTACTGCTAAACGACTAACGTTAATGTAATGTAAACAGCACAGATAGTATAAAGATAGCTTACCCCAAAGCAAAGCAGAATGCTTGGCGGAAGACAACAGTGGTGTGAATCTGGTACGTCGTTCGACGCAACTTTCGCTTGGTAGCAACTTGCTTTGTTGATACAGTCATCTCTGTATCACAGGTCATCAAGAATTAAACTCCGTGTACGAACGAGTCCTGCTCTGCTGGAGTTTTAGCTGCTCTTAAAACTCTTTCCATGTCCTGGATGCCATCCCCGTCTTCTCTTTAGCAAAAGCTGTAGCATCTATGGTTAAACTTGGGACTGAATGTAAACAAAGCCGGCGTGTTGGGGAAGGGTGGGGGGGGGGCGGAGAACCTGGAAGCAATAGCCAATGAAACCAAATCATGCTAATCGATCTGCCCGCCCCCAAACCCGACTCGAAATCAGCTAAAAACTAGCTTAGTTTGCAGACTAATTATACGTATTTCGTGAACCTAAAACTGTTGTCTGTTATAGTAAGTGGGTTCTTCACAACTTCAACTTTCGTAATACAAATAAAAACAAAAAAGGAAAAAAAAACAGATTTTTTTTTATTTTGCCCCCTAGCGCATTTCGGGGTTTGCCGAGTTGCGGACCAAATTACCAGCGGCTGTCACATTTGCTTCCTATTTCTAAAAACATGTTCTTTTTCCCATGGTGGTAGGCTACAATTGGTACATGAGTGCAGTCAATAGTGCCTACAACATTGAAGGAGTTAAAGAACTCCTGCTTTGTCTCCTCAATTTCCTGTCTGTTTTGGGGAAATTTGATGTATCATGCCACTCTGCTAATAATGGCTTGTACAGTATCCCATTCAGCCCTGCTGATGGATGGTTGTGATAGTCCAGAGGCACCTGCGATAGGTGTCTGGAAGGAGCCAGATACAAGAACCTGGAGTGTTGACAGCAGTTTGACGATGCCAGGTATTGCATGGGATCTCTGGGTGGCAGGCTCAATATCATCCTTGATTTCATCAAGTAGAGCAAGAATTGCTTGAGCTGGCAACCTGTAACTCCGGATGATTTCAGTCTCGCTTAAATCAAAAAGTGATATTCTCCTGGCATTACGATGCCTTCGCCTGGCTACAATAACTGTTCACCGGCGCTGCTGGCCATGACACCCCTTATAAATGTGCTTCAATTACCACCAACTCTCTGAAGACGCAAATAATTTCACTATAACTATGTATGGCAATTAGCACCGATCTTTGTGAATTGGACTGTTTTTGCAATGAGGCTCATTTGCACACACATTTTCGTCCCATATTAGGCTACCTCCGCAAATAGCACAAGCGCACAGAAATGCTATGATGATGGCAACGCGGTATTTCACTGTTTGTGAGTGCTTTGTGAATAGCAAGGTTTATTTTGGGGTTGCCCCATTATCTTCTTTGTAGCATCCTGTCTAGAGTGGAACCAGAACCGATGTGGATTTTTGTCTGTTTTCTAAGCGTGCTGCCTACGATGCTAGTAGCTAGGTAATCTCAAAATGAAAAATAGATAACTAGATCAATTTGCAGGCCAAAAAGGCTGCTAAAGCTAATACTTATTTCCATAATGTAATGGAGGTTAATGTAAACACCACCTATCACACTGACAAAAATGGCAAAATAATATGTGAGATGCAAGCGATGCAAGAAGCAAGAAAGAAACTCACGACGTGGACTTTTATCTATCAGGAGATGGCCCCTGCACAGGTCCATTAGAATAGAATAGAACGTTTATTTGCACAGGTGCACTGGAATTCATGTCATCACTTGTCCTTGCAGTGTCTTATCAGCACTAATCAGTTCCTCATTCCAGTCCTAGGTACACAGCTAGATATTAAAGGTGCCCAAACTGGCAATTTACTACCCGTAGTCTAGATGTCTAATCCTCATCTATTTATCCCATCTGATCATGGATGACTGTGTCTGTGTCGGCAGTGCAATTAAATAACATTCAAGAATACAGTACAGTTGTGCAGTCATTTGTTGTTGTCTATTGTTTAGGCAATAATAATTTTTTATTGTCTATCGTATAATTCCACCACTGGAAGTCATGGTAATGATAATTTAACTTGATTTAAACTGCCTGAGTGTTACGTTAAGTGTTGATGGTAGATGGTAGTTTGCCTGATGTCTACGGAAAATTACATCTTTCAAGGCTACTTCAGGCTATGATAACTTCAGAGATAATTTACATATATTAATGACATAATGAAGTCCCCATTACATTAAATCACAATGGGACATATAGGTCTGCTTTATTACCATAGTAATGTGACATGTTGAGTTGTATTTTTGCTTTATTAATCCCCTTTGGGAAATTGGCTGTCCACCCCAGCTCACAAAATAATAGGAATATGTACACAGAATAGAAATAAAAAAGATTAATTGTCGTATATAACCAGTATCGCTAGTGTTGAATTTGGTTGATTTTCAGAGAAATGCCTTCTAATATGATCCTGTTAGCTATTTCTAAATTATAATGATTGACCTCTGAGTATGACTGTTTTCTGTAAGAAACGGTGTCTCTCTTCCATAGACATTCTTAGGGTTGGTACATTCTGTGCCAAACAGCAATTGTTGTGGTTAGCGCCGAGGCAGCATAGCTTATCTTGACCTTGCAAGGCCAGGAGCCACATGAGACCAGACCGTCTTATTGGAGAAGAGATGAGGGGGGGGGGGGGGAACCGTGCTCGAGCTCCGATGCTTTGATTTGAGTCCAGACAGCATAAAGAGAGGTCAACTGTACATTAGACTATAAACCATCATCTTTTGTATGTCAAACCTTCTGGAATAAACAGCTTTTGCTTGTCGCTCTAATCCCGTGTTGGAGAGATTCATTTGGAATACACCTGAAAAGGGACACTGGACTGTGTGGTATTTTCTGAGATTGGGGCCCGTCTTTTATTGTAATCAAAACATAACGCAGAGCTGAAATAAGGACAATGATAAAAGACAACGAAAGTCAACACTAGCCAAGGTACATTGAAATTCTTGTCATTGCTTGTCCTTACAGTCACTTATCATGACTAATCAGTTATCAGTTAGCAAGGTTCCCAAACTGGCAATTTACTGCCCATGGTCTAGCAGTCTGTCAATTCTATCAGTTTGATCCTAATCTACATATCCCAACTAATCATGGGTGACTGTCGTTGATATAGGCAGTGCAATTAAATAACATTCAAGTACAGTTGTACCAAGTCAGTTGTCTATTGTAGTACAAAAGTCAATTCAACAACAAAACAATCAAATAATGAATGAATGAGTTCAACAGCTGGATTTGATCTTCCATGATGGATAGCGGAAAGACAACTGTAACGATTCTGTCAATGGGCCATTTATTGGATGATAACTTGTTCTCAAGCAGATTGCAGACCGTGGGCCATGTTTGGAAAATTAGCACTGGGGCCTCATTTATCAAAGAGCGTGTAAATTCAGGTGTAAAAGATGGCGTACGACGAAAACGAGAAAAGGGCGGACTGCCGCGTACGACGAGAATATTTACACGCTTTTCGGATCCATCAAACATGGCGTACACGCTGCTGCACCGATTTCTCAATGATAAATCCCACGGTGTCGTAGAAGACAGCGGACGTGCACACGCCTCGTGTTCCGCCCTCTCCACGCCCAAATTCAACCATATATGGTCAAAACTATGACAGTGCACAACATAGTTACCCAGAAGGAACCGACATAATATAGCGTGGAGCAAAGGCAAGACAATTACATTTATGGAAAAACGCGGAAAGAAGAGAAACGTTTCGGAGACTGAGGTGCATGTGCTTCAATCAATCAATCAAAGCTTTATTTATATAGCGCATTTCATACCCAGAGGCAACACAATGCGCTTTACAGAGAACAAGGGAGGTGGGCATACGACCCATACGACATATTCCAGAGGGAAGAAAAAAAACAGTAATCACCCGGGGGCCAGATAAGTGAGCTGTAAAAATTCTTCCCTGACCCCTCTCAACAAGGCGATCGAGCAAGCTCCAGGAGTATGTTTGTCTACCGGCTAAGAACATTTATAAAGCAATACATTGCATTAAATTACATTTCAGAGTGAGAGAGGCTAAAAGCATCATAGGAGAGAGAATATTCTACGGACATGCTACATCATCCATGCTTGTTGGTGAGGTCCATGCGAGGAAAAAAAATCTGCAGTGGTCCTTGACCTGACGGTCGTGCCCCCGCCGGTTGCAGCCTCCACCTCCAGCACCACGACCTCCAGTGCCTCCAGCGCGCTGGCCTCCACCTCCAGTGCCATCTCCACCTCCAGCACCTCCGTCTCCACCACCCACGCCTCCACCTCCGGCTGCCAGCGTCCCGGCCTCAAGGGTCCCTGAGGGAAACTGTCTGGGCTTCCTCTCAGACGCTGTGCTGGAGGCCCAGACGGGGACCCTAGAGGCCCAGAGGGACATGGCAGAAGGGATTGGGGCAGTTGTGCAGCAGTTGGTGGAGGTCACCACACTACACCACCAGAGCCAACAGGACATCCTCACTGCACTTCATTCCCTCACACATGCTGTCACGGACCTCACACAGTCACTCACTACCACACTCACGGACCTGAGGGGGCTGATGCTCATGACGGGGAGGGGGCTGAGGGCTTGGGTCCTCATTTTGTGGTGGGGTCTTGACTGGTTCTTATTCTTATCAAGTATGTATCTTGGCATATGCACTCACCAATAAGACAGCCTCCAGTCTAGCCCCTACCCTGCTGTGCGCCGGGATGAATGAGTCATGCGTGGAGTCAGGCCACCGTGCCACTACACTTGTGATGAGCATGTCGGCGTCACATATGATTTGGCTATTTATAGTGTGCTCATTTTTGCGATTCACATAGACGTATTAATTCACTGATGGTGCCCTTATCAATATGTGGGTGCAGTTGCCATCGCTGCCACCTCTTTGGAGTTCTATCTCGGCCAGTAGGCCGAGTAACGCCGGATTCATTTTGGCTCGCATTACGCACAGGAGGACTGTCATTAATATGCTTACCAAACAGCAAACAGGTCCACATGATCACATATTAATGACAATCTTATTGGTCAACACTTGCCGTTTGATGGAGTGCCTGCATTAGGTGTGTGACATATTGCGCAGAAAGGTTTGGGACAGCGCATAGGTTCAGTTTGGGGAACAAATTCATATCGGACCATTAATGAGCCGGTTATAGGACACGGTCTTGCATTGAGATAGGCTACATGATTATGCTGAATTGGGCTATTAGCCTACATGATTGTGCGTTTATAAACTCTCGCTCTTCCCCTCTTCATCAAACATTGTAATTCACCGACGCACCACCGGCGTCGCCAGTTCCCCTTGTGTTCAAAAAGGGTGTAAAAACCTGTCTAAATCGGTACGCCGAGTCGAGAGGTGTCGTACAAAAGCGCGTAGAAAGGCGACTAAATATCCGCCCTTTTTGCTTGATAGATCGCGCTGTGGGGGGGGAAGAGGGCGTACGCCTGAAATCGCGGAAAAGACCGTGCAAAAAAAAGGCGTACCTCAATGATAAATGAGGCCCCTGGGCTGTATCCGAAGCTGGTCAGCAGGCCGAGAGAACGTCTTTCAGAGGCAACAACACTGTAGTGGCTTCAGAGGTGTTATCTTATGGATCCAGCAAGTTTCTTCAATAACTTCTTGTAATACTTTATCTGGCATGTCCATGTGTTCTTCTATCTCACAGCAATCTATCTGTGGCAAACGAAGGACATAAACAAGGAAAGAACGGATGTAGTAGGCGGGCTCTATAGACTTGAACCAAGGGTCTAGTAGGCGGGCTCTAAAGACTGGAACCAAGGGTCTAGTAGGCGGGCTCTATAGACTGGAACCAAGGGTCTAGTAGGCGGGCTCTATAGACTGGAACCAAGGGTCTAGTAGGCGAGCTCTATAGACTGGAACCAAGGGTCTAGTAGGCGGGCTCTATAGACTGGAACCAAGGGTCTAGTAGACGGGCTCTATAGACTGGAACCAAGGGTCTAGTAGGCGGGCTCTATAGACCGGAACCAAGGGTCTAGTAGGCGGGCTCTATAGACCGGAACCAAGGGTCTAGTAGGCGGGCTCTATAGACCGGAACCAAGGGTCTAGTAGACGGGCTCTATAGACCGGAACCAAGGGTCTAGTAGGCGGGCTCTATAGACTGGAACCAAGGGTCTAGTAGGCGGGCTCTATAGACCGGAACCAAGGGTCTAGTAGGCGGGCTCTATAGACTGGAACCAAGGGTCTAGTAGGCGGGCTCTATAGACCGGAACCAAGGGTCTAGTAGGCGGGCTCTATAGACCAGAACCAAGGGTCTAGTAGGCGGGCTCTATAGACCGGAACCAAGGGTCTAGTAGGCGGGCTCTATAGACCGGAACCAAGGGTCTAGTAGGCGGGCTCTAGAGACCGGAACCAATAGTGTAGTAGGCAGGTTCTAGAGACCGGAACCAAGGGTGTAGTAATCGGGCTGTAGAGACCGGAACCAAGGGTGTAATAGGCAGGTTCTAGAGACCGGAACCAAGGGTGTAGTAATCGGGCTCTAGAGACCGGAACCAAGGGTGTAATAGGCAGGTTCTAGAGACCGGAACCAAGGGTGTAGTAATCAGGCTCTAGAGACCGGAACCAAGGGTCTAGTAGGCGGGCTCTACACCGGAATCGGAGTAAATAGGAACCAGGGTCTTCCCCGAGGAGGGCCTGGTGACGCGAGGCTAGACCTCATTATTCTAACTCCATATAGTGGATAGTGAATGTTTCTCTCTGTTTCTCTAGCTCTGCCAGTCACACGCTCGGACGGGGCAATGCAACAGATGCTCTGTAAACGGGCCAGGATGGAAACTGTTGCGTCATGTTGAGCTCACCTTCTGCTGTCACTCTAATCTGCTACATGAAACAAAACAACACATGCTCCAGTGTTCTCGGCATACATGGGGATCTCTCTCCAGCTGAGCTGCACACACGCACACACAAACAAACACACGTACACAAACACACACACACAAACAAACAAACACACAAATACACGCACACACACACCCACACCCACAAACAAGCACACAAACAAACACACACACACACACAAACAAACAAACAAACACACATACACACAAAAGCACATTTCCACATTGTGTTTGGTTTATTGTAACTGGGTAGTTAGAAGGGTAGCGTTTCTCCTGAAGGATTTGAAAGAATGCTTGTCAGTGTTCCGCTGCATTGTGCTGAAGCCTTCTGCAGAACCACAGTCTACTGGCAGACTGGCCGCGGTCTGCTATTCCTGTGCTTTGATGAACACTCACACACACACACACACACACACACACACGCACACACACATTCTGCTGGAGGTTATGAGGCGTTACATGTCTTCAGGAGAAGAGGCGAGTCTCTCTGGCATCACCATGGAGATGTGAAAGGTTAGACAGACACTAGATTAATCCTGAAGGACATCCAATTAGCTGCTTTTTGTCTGAGAAAACCGAAGCCTTGCAGGCAGGGCTGTTACGTGAGCAGGCAGACGTGCCCTGCTCTACGCTGGTAAGCCTGATGAGAAAACCATCTACTCACAGATACAGTACGGCAGATGAACCACTGTGTTGAATGAAAGGAAAAGATCAATTGTCTGGTGTTCTATCAGCACCCTCCATGTTTACTGTTTCCCCTCGAAGCTACTGCTTAAAACGACAACGATCTTAGTCAACTGTGCCTTATTAACTGTAAAGAAAACATTGATGTACTGTACATACCTGTACAGTGCACTGCTTGAACCCTGTGAGTGTGAGTGGCATGTGACAAGGTGTTGACTGATTTGAATCACACTACAGTGCCCGACTCTGAGCAGATGGTCACATTCACACAGTGATGTAACGGTAAGTGTGTGATGACATCACGGTGGCCTGATGAGGACATGATGGTGGATGTCTGGGGGGGATCTTCCAGGACCTTCGCAACACTGCTGGAAACGCTGCTGTCAATCAGGACAGGGAATGTAGGTCACTCGCATGGCTAGACACACACACACGCACACACACACACACACACGCACACACACGCACACACACACACAAGGGCACACACACACGCACACACACACATAAGGGCACACGCACACACAAACACACAAATGCACACATGGGCACACACACACACCTAAACGCACACAACAAGCGCGCACGCAGACACACACACACAAACGCACACAAACGCACACGCGCACACACACACACAAACGCACACAAGCGCCCACACACACACACACACACACACACACACAAACGCACACAAGCACATACACACACAAACGCACACAACAAACGCTCACAAGCACACACACACACACACACACACACACACACACACACACACACACTGGTGTTGTTGTGAGGTTTAAGAGAGTATGGCCAGTCTGGGTGACTGGTATTCAGGCCAACGTGAGCCCAGTTTAGCACTATTACAGGGAAAACAGATGCAAGGGATCTTTTAAGCCAGTGAAATAGCATTGCGTGGCGCTACCTAATTTAGCCCGGTTTAGCTTGTCCTAAGCTGGGGGTTCAGACGGGCCTCGGGGGTCCGGGGCGAGGAAGGGGGTGTCGTGTGGTTGACAGGGCTGGGGTGTGACCGGGGTCCAGGGTGAGGAGGGGGGAGTCATGTGATTGACAGGGCTGGGGTGTGACCGGGGTCCAGGGTGAGGAGGGGGGAGTCATGTGATTGACAGGGCTGGGGTGTGACCGGGGTCCAGGGTGAGGAGGGGGATGTCGTGTGGTTGACAGGGCTGGGGTGTGACCGGGGTCCAGGGTGAGGAGAGGGGTGTCGTGTGGTTGACAGGGCTGGGATGTGACCCGGAGTCTGGCTGTCGTCTCCCACGCCTCAGTTCCAAGCCTGAAATAAACCCCTGCCTCCCCATCGGTCTCCCCGGGTAGAATACTGCCCCAGCTGGGGCATCCTTCAGGGATTCAACTAACAGCCTCTTCTCTGATAACACACACACACACACACACACACATACCCTCACAGGCTGACCGCAAATTGAGCTATTCATCCCCATTGAGCTGTTAAGTACTTCTCTCACCGGTAAAGCCTTTTATGGGCAGGATATTATTGAACAGCTCAGCTTCGGCTGTCTGCGACATTGACAGCTTTTAAAGGCTGCTGAAATGTGTTCTTTTGACCATTTCTGGCATGTCTGTTCCACCAGTACCTGCAACACTAAAAGAGCATTCTGTCTCATATAGATATCATTCTGCCTCTTATAGATAGTATTCTGTCTCTTATATATATTATTCTCCCTCTCATAGATAGTATTGTGCCTCTCATAGATAGTATTGTGTCTCTCATAGATAGTATTGTGCCTCTCATAGATAGTATTGTGTCTCTCATAGATAGTATTGTGCCTCTCATAGATAGTATTGTGCCTCTCATAGATAGTATTGTGCCTCTCATAGATAGTATTGTGCCTCTCATAGATAGTATTCTCTAACCATTGTGTGGGACTGTTCCTATACAGCAGCTGCAGAAAGTGGTGGCGTAACCATGGTTAATTCTAATTTGACGGCTGTTATATAATGTTAGTAGTGGCTGCATGGCCACTCTCAAAAGGTTAAAATAACACGCACACACACACACACACACACAAACACACACACACTTTTCTCTCTCTCTCTCTCTCTCTCTCTCTCTCTCTCTCCGCCCACATCTCTGCTCCTGCCTGGAAGAGAGCAGCTTGAGGACAAACAACAACTCCTCTCACATCCTTTCACCCCCCCCTCTCTCTCTCTCTCTCTCTCTCTCTCTCTATGCCCCTCCCTTTCCCTCTATTTCTCCTTTCTCGTCCTTTGTCCTGTCTTTTTATTTCCCCCTATCTCTCGCTCCCCTCCCTCACTCTCTCTATACAGTATATATACCTCTCTTTCTCTCTCTATCCCTCTCTTTCTCTTTGCTTCCTTCCCTCGCTTTCTTTCTCTCTCCCTCTCTCTGTCCCACTCTTCCTCTCCCCCTTTCTGTCACTCCATTTATCTCTCTATTATCTCTCTCCATATCGCTATCGATTTTCTCTGGCAGCTGCTGCCTACTGTCGTATCTCAATACCCCTCCATTCATACGCTCTCTCCATCACAGCACCCCTCCTCTGTCTACCCTGGTGTCTCTATCTCTCCATCTTTACGTGGCGCAGTATCTTTATGTCTCTCCATCTGACTCTCATCCACTCTCTGGTCTCTCTCTGGTCTCTCTCATCCTCTCTCTGGTCTCTCTCTGGTCTCTCTCATCCTCTCTCTGGTCTCTCTCATCCTCTCTCTGGTCTCTCTCTGGTCTCTCTCTGGTCTCTCTCATCCTGTCTCTGGTCTCTCTCTGGTCTCTCTCTGGTCTCTCTTAGCCCTTTTCCACCAAGAAGGAACCGGTTTGGTGCCGGTTCGCGAACCTAATTTTGAATGGTTCCGAGCATTTCAACCAAAAATAAATGAGTTTGGGAACCCCAAAGTTGGTTCCGAACTGGCACCAAAAAATAGTAGGTTTTTCAGCGCGAACCGTAATGATATCGTGGGCGTGGTCTATAGATTTGTGAGATTTGCTGTAAACACATGTGCTTTACTCAATGATGAGTGGTAATCGACCGCTTCAGCTGTGTGAATGATCTCATTCTCTCTATGCTAAGTGCCAACTATCTGAATAACCAGCCATCAAACTGACTTTATACAGATTATATAATTGACAATCCCTAAAACAATAGTGTGATGATGACCTACTACAATTATAATGAAGTAGACTACGCAAGCCACTTTTGTGACACCACCTAAACAACTTTACACATGCCTATATCTCCAAGCTAATGACGTACAACGATTCCGCTCAAAACTGGTCGAAACGCGGTCCCGTTCCCTAGATAGAACCAAGATTCCAAGAATTCTGAACCGAACCTGTTCACGAACCAGAGTTACTTTGGTGGAAAAGGGCTATCTCTGGTCTCTCTCTGGTCTCTCTCTGGCACTGTCCCTCTTTTATTCTTTCCCCTTTTCTCTCTCGATCACTCTCCCTCCTACCTTCCGCCTTTAACACTTTTCTCTTCATTCACTACCCTCCTCCCTGTCCCCCCATCTCTCTCTATATATATATATAGTTCACTCACTGACGTTCAACCAGGAACACACAGGGCCTTCCTCCAGAAAAAAATGAGATCTTCGTAGTAGTAAAAGAGCCGTGTCAGCAGCCGGCTGGAATATTTTAAAAATAGGCTGATTCTAAACTTTTTTATGGACAACCACGAACTGAGGCTGTAAATGATCGAGAGACATGCCCCAGGTGCTTTAGTCTGTGTGCAATTAGCGTCTATCCCGCACTTTGACAATCAGCAGTTTCTCACGCTGCAGCTACTGTAGCAGAGCATGGTGCGTCTAACCTGGCACTAATGCATATTCCAGTGAAAAGATGATATAATGATGAAGTATGTAACATAATGGTCATATTATATAACATGATCTGCTATAAAATTGATGAGGTGTTTGTCCCTTACTGTATGTTAATTGTTTTTTTTATTGTCAGAGGCAATAGGCAGTTAGCTAGTCTGAGCTGAGTGCGTCAGGGGCGACGGGCTGTGTCTTGAGAGGGCACCATTTGACGAAACATGGATATCAGCCGTTGTATATGATCGTTAATAACCTTATAACACGGCTTATGATGCTTGATTGCGAACCTGTCCTTTAAAGAACATAGAAATTTGAATGTTTTTTTGAGCATTCTGAAAACACAATACAATGTTTCCACCCGTCAGCAACGTTATTTCAGATGAGATTAAGGGAACGGTTACTACGGTACATGATGGGGCACAGGCCAAGACTGAGGGTCACACATCATCCATTCCTCTCTTCCACTCATCCCCCCATCCATTCCTCTCTTCCACTCATCCCTCCATCCATTCCTCTCTTCCACTCATCCCTCCATCCATTGCCCTCCCAGTTCTCCAACAACCCTTACCCCCTCATCTCCTCACTCCCTCATCTCCTCACCCCCTGAACTCCTGATCTCCTCACTCCCTCACCCCCTCACTTCCTTACCTCCTGATCTCCTCATCCCCTCATCTCCTCATCTCCTCATCCCCTCATCTCCTCATCTCCTCGTCTCCTCACCCTCTCATCTCCTCGTCTCCTCACCCCCTCATTTCCTTACCTCCTGATCTCCTCATCTCCTCATCTCCTCATCCCCTCATCTCCTCACCCCCTCATCTCCCCGTCTCCTCACCCCCTCATCTCCTCGTCTCCTCACCCCCTCATCTCCTCACCTCCCCATTCCCTCACCCCCTCATCTCCTCGTCCCCTCATCCCCTCATCTCCTCATCTCCTCATCGTCTCATCCCCTCATCTCCTCACCTCCCCATCCCCTCACCCCCTCATCTCCTCACCCCCTCATCCCCTCATCTCTTCATCCCCTCATCTCCTCATCCCCTCATCTCCTCACCCCCCTCATCTCCTCACCCCTTCATCTCCTCACACCCTCATCCCCTCATCCCCTCATCTCCTCATCTCCTCATCCCCTCATCTTCTCACCCCCCTCATCTCCTCACCCCTTCATCTCCTCACACCCTCATCTCCTCATCCCCTCATCTCC
>NC_140245.1:10904103-10909103 GCF_949987555.1 Borostomias antarcticus | reverse complement strand
TCACCAGCCTGACATCACAGGTAGGTGTGATTAGAGCCTGCACACAAGGCATCAGCTCACATACACAAGA
This sequence comes from Borostomias antarcticus, assembly GCF_949987555.1. Classification (NCBI taxonomy): domain Eukaryota; kingdom Metazoa; phylum Chordata; class Actinopteri; order Stomiiformes; family Stomiidae; genus Borostomias; species Borostomias antarcticus. The sequence continues at coordinate 10,909,033 of NC_140245.1, read as the reverse complement.
ATCATATTCTATAGAGCAAACAGCAATACTGGAAAATAACATTGGTATATAGGTGCACAATTATCTATACAATCATAAATACGTTGCATATTGGGATGTTTTACCGATAACTAGAGACAGAGAATGTACTTTAGGGAGCAAGAACAGGCACATACAGATCGCTATACAAGAACAGGCCTTATATTATACAATATATATACAGTATGCAATATATACCAATCATTGTAGGATAGAACCTAGGGAAAGCTCAACCCAGACTGTTGGGCCATCATTGGCAGCTCGACATCAGGTAGAGGGAGATTTAGAGAGAAGTGGAAGCATTATAAGAAACATTTCAAATCAAAATCAACATTCAGACCATATGAGCCTAGAGTCTTCAGAAAATGAGTGTAAAAAGGATCTCTTTACAGCTTAGGCATGTACTTTCACGCTCAAGCGTTTTGAATGTCCTGAGGAAAATGAGTTCCCCACTTGAGGCCTGATGGTGTTGATGAAGAGTCTCACTCTCAAACGAAGCGTGAGTCTCTCTGAATAGAGACACAGTCCTGCAACTGATACCAGCGCCTAGAGAGAGAGGGGGGTGGAGGGGTGGGGCAGGGCGAGGGAGAGAGAGACAGAGAGAGAGAGAAAGAGAGAATTACGAGGTTCAATTACAACCTGTCGTCTACTCTGGGCTGTGTTTCAGATGCAGCCCCTGAAGTCATATAGCACCTCACACACACACACACACACACACACACACACACACACACGCACACGCACACACACACACACGCGCACACACACACACACACACACACACACGCACGCACGCACACACACACACACACACACACACACATATTGCAGGTCCTGTTCCCACAGCTGTTGAGAGCTTACAGTCAGTCTGTAATAGTTTTATGTCATGTTATGTTGTGATTCGTCAGGTTATGGCTAGTTGTATATCAGACTGTCAGCGTAGATGACAAGCGGTTTGCATGAAGTGTTTCCTCACCTATCAATTCAACTGTTATGAGTGAACTGTCCTCTGTGTGTGTGTGTGTGTGTGTGTGTGTGTGTGTGTGTCTCTCTCTCTATCTCCCTCTCTCCCACTCTCTCTCTCCCTCTCTCCCACTCTCTGTCTCTCTCTCTCTCTGTCTCTCTCTCTCTCTCTGTCTCTCTCTCTCTCTCTGTCTCTCTCTCCCGCTCTCTCTCTCTCTGTCTCTCTCTCTGTCTCTCTCTCCCTTTCTCCCTCTCTCAAACATTTCCACCCCACCAGCATAAAAGCAGACTGACTGTGAGACAGTGGAGACCTGCCACTGGGCTGCTTACCCCCGTGTGTGTGTGTGTGTGTGTGTGTGTGTGTGTGTGTGTGTGTGTGTGTGTGTGTGTGTGAGTACAAACTCTCTCCGGAGCTTAATGCATTTCCCCTGTCCCCCTCTCCCTCTCTCTCTCTCTCTCTCTGTGAGAGAGCTGCCCAGACTGTGTGCTAGTGCTAGATCTTGCCCTAGGTGTAATGAGTCCACCTATCACCCCGCAATCTGTGCTAAACACATGCGCACACACCCACACACCCACACACACACACACACACACTGCGGAATATTCTAGAAGTACGCCTCCACTCAAGAACAAATGCATCATTTATTTGAGCGTATCTACTGAAAAGGATGAGGAGTGACAGAATAGCAGAATAAGCTTCTGACTGAGAGGAGAAGATAGAGAGAACTACCACGACAAGACGGAGGAGAGGAGATGAGGGGATGAGAGAGAGAGAGAGAGAGAGGAGAGAGAGAGAGAGAGAGAGAGAAGTGGAGTCAACGAGAGATGAAGGGGGGAGGAGGAAGACAGGAGGATGAGTGTTGGGGCTGTGTGTAGCCTGGTGGTGAATACTGATGCGTGTGTGTGTTGTGGACACAGTGGGGAGGTGATGGTTTTACTCAGCCATGAGGAGAGACCGGGGGAGGAGGTCAGCTGGGGGGAGGGGGGGAGAGAGGGAGGGAGGGAGGGGGGGAGGGGGTCAGCTGGGGGGAGGGGGGGAGAGGGAGGGAGGGAGGGGGGGGTCAGCTGGGGAGAGGGAGGGAGGGAGGGGGGGAGAGTTACAGAGCGGGTGAGAGAGAGGGAGAGAGCACGCGTGTGTGTGTGCATGATCCAATGCCCACAACTCTCCCTCTCTCTCTCTCTCGTATCTCTCTCTCTCTCGTATCTCTCTCTCTCTCGTATCTCTCTCTCTCTCTCTCTCTCTCTCCCTCTCTCTCTCGTATCTCTCTCTCTCTCTCGTATCTCTCTCTCTCTCGTATCTCTCTCTCTCTCTCTCTCTCCCTCTCTGTCTCTCTCTCGTATCTCTCTCTCTCTCTGGAGGACCTCAGTGAGGAGTATTAAAGCCATGAAGACGTGCGGAAAGAGGGGGACAGGGGGGGAGGAGGAGGAGGTAGAGAGAGACACAGGAGACCCCATTATGTGCCATTGGGTGTGTGTGTGTGTGTGTGTGTGTGTGTGTGTGTGTGTGTGTGTGTGTGTGTGTGTGTGTGTGTGTGTGTGTGTGTGTGTGTGTTTATAAAGCTTAAGGTTTGACCTTGAAAAACATGTTGAGATTGTCCCACGTGTCCCCTGTGTGGAAGATTATACAATTAGTCCACAGAGGGTGGTAACAAAACACAAACACACATTCACACACACACACACACACACACACACACACACACACACACACACACACACACACACACATGCATGCACGCCTACACACAAGTACACACACGCACACACCTACACCCAGACACAAGCACAATCCACATGAGGATGAGCATTCATGAGGCTTCTTATTGAGTTGTTGAGATGTTTTATGCTTTTCACGCCATTAAACACTGTGACATAAGTACATGTTCTGGTGTTCTCTCTCTCTCTCTCTCTCTCTCTCTCATCCTCCCTCCCTCTCTCTCTCTCTCTCCCTCTCTCTCTCTCATCCTCCCTCCCTCCCTCCCTCTCTCTCTCTCTCTCTCCATCTCTCTCATCCTCCCTCCCTCCCTCTCTCTAACCCCTACTGACATTTATACTCTCTCAATCTCTGTCTCACTCTCATGATGTCTGCCTCTCTGCTGCTCCCCCCTCTCTCTCTCTCTCTCTATTCCCCCCTCTCTCTCTGTCTCCCTCTCTCTATTCCCCCCTCTCTCTCTCTCTGTCTCCCTCTCTCTATTTCCCTCTCTCTCTCTCTATTTCCCCCCCTCTCTCTCTCTGTCTCTCTCTCTATTTCCCTCTCTCCCTCTCTCTCTCTCTCTCTCTCTCTCTCTCTCTCTCTCTCTCTCTCTCTCTGGGCTGGGAGGTGGTCTCCCAGGACTGGTGTGATAGACTTGTTGTGGAGGTGTTAGGAAGGGCTGTGATCCAGCTCTCAGGCTAACACCCTGACTCTGCTCAGCGCCTGCCCACGGTGTTAAGACCTGACATGACCTGCTCCGCTGAACAACCAGCTCGGCTCTCAGGGACAAAGCAATCTCAGACTCTCTACCCCTCTCCATCTGGCTCTCTCTGTCCCCCTGTCTCAATCTATTTCCCTCTCTCTCTCTCTCTCTCTCTCTCTCTCTCGCCCCCCCCCTCTCTCTCTCTGTCTATTCACCCACCTTATTTCAATTTGTGTCTCACTCTTTTTCCCTCTCCTTCTCATTTTCTCTCTCTGCCTCTCTCTTGCTATTCTTTTTTATTTTCCCCTCCCTTCCTCTCTCTCTCTTTCTCCCTCTCTCTCTCTCTCTCTCTCTCTCTCTCTCTCTCACTCTCTCAATTTCAATTTCAATTTAATTAGCTTTATTGGCATGAAAAGACAGTGCTTATATTGCCAAAGCAAATACATATTAATAACAGCAACAATAAGAATAACAATACTACTATACTACTTTTACTAATAATAATACTAATATGATTATATAATAGTAATAATTATACATATATATAACAATAAGTGCATGTGATGCATCTCTCTCTCTCTCTACTCCCAGAGCTAAAGCCACTTCTGTCGGCTAACTGAATCACTACGAGTGTCAACACTCTTTTCTCCCGTCTTTTTCTCCTCGTCTCTCTCTCTCTCTGTCTCTCTCTCTCTCTCTGTCTCTCTCTCTCTGTCTGTCTGTCTCTCTCTCTCTCTCCCTCTCTCTCTTTCTCTCTCCCTCTCTCTCTCTGAGTCACTCTGGACGCCGTCTATTTTCATATCTGCTGGTCCTCTCCTCCGCTCCCCTCTGCTCTCATAGCTGCTCGGGCCAGAGGAGTGTGGATTCAGGCCACTGTGTGTGTGTGTGTGTGTGTGTGTGTGTGCCTGCATTTGTATGTGCATGTGTGTGTGTGTGTGTGTGTGTGTGTGTGTGTGTGTGTGTGTGTGTGCCTGCATTTGTATGTGCATGTGTGTGTGTGTGTGTGTGTGTGTGTGTGTGTGTGCCTGCCTTTGTGTGTGCATGTGTGTGTGTGTGTGTTAGGGGTGTGCCCGAATACGAATACGGTATTCGGATGAGCACAAATAGTAGCTTTTTCCCGAATAGTAAATTCGTACGAATATTGTAAAAAATATTCGGGAGGGGGGAGAACAGTCAAATACTGTATGAGCGAGCGATACGCGCACGTTCTGTCTGCTTGTTGACATGACACTACGAGGGAGAGAGAGAGAGACAGGCGCACGCGCTTGCAGTCTCGCACCTGCTGTCTGTCTAGACCAGTGGTTCCCATTCCTAAGTTAATTTCTTACTATTCATCATTTATGTATATACACGTTGATGATTATTTAATTATGAATGAATAGTTATTGAAATGAGGCTAACAGATCCTTATTATAATGTGTTGCCAAATTGTAGGCCTAATTAGCCTATAATGTGTTAAAGAAATTATAAATGTAATTTAAAATTGAATCAGTAACATTTACTATTATCAATAGGTTTTCCCTATTTACAAGCTAGTGAGACACATGTGCCTG
>NC_140245.1:10894103-10899103 GCF_949987555.1 Borostomias antarcticus | reverse complement strand
CTTCATTACTTGTGAAAATGCATCAAAATACAATAGCCAACTAAACTCATATAGCCTAGCCTATAATAGGCCTACAGTAGCATAGAATAAAATAAACGAATAAACGCTGCATCGATAGGCTATTATATTTGCAGAACAAAATGGTATAGCCTAAAAACAACCCAACATTAGAACAATTAGAGCAAATGATAATCAATCAATAAATAAATGAAATGACAGACAAGTTGTGTCTTAGGCTATTGTAGGCCTAGCCTAAAAGAAAGTCTCTAAAACAACTGATGTAGGCTAACGTGGCCTAGGCTGTAGGATATTATTTAACAAATACAGTAGGTGTAGTAGGCTAATCTACATGCTCACAACATGCCTGTGTTGAAGTCCATTAACTGGGAACGAAAAATGACTCGATGCTCCTCTGCTTCAGGTTGCTGACGCGCTTTCTGGCTACCAAGGAATGCAGCTCTCGCGCAGCAGACTCGTTCGCGTTTTGCGCTCGACATTAGAGTAACAAAGAAATGAAACGTGACAGTAGGCTACAACCTACAGACAATGTAGGTCTACATACAGTTCTGTTTTTATTCACAGTAGGATACAGTACATGTTTATTATGACAGATTTAAATGCAAGTAGGCCTACAGTACTGTAATGAAAATCCCACCAGTAACCAGATAGCATTCTCAAAAAAAAGAAAAAAAGTTTTTAAAGCCTGTCCGTTAGACCGGGAGGTTCGGATCTTTGAAGTTCGGATGAGTGGGGTCCTACTGTATAACAATGTTTTCGATTTGTCGACAGGAGGGGGGGGGGGGGGGTGCTGAGCGATCTGTTGACGGGGGGGGGGCTGAGCGAGTTTACCGCGGGCCAGGCCTACAATCAAGGGCGTAGGTTTGGTTTCAACATTGGTAGGGACCATATAACAGTGTAGCTGCATACACATTTTTTGCTGGGGAAGAGAGGTTAAACCTCTTAAATATGCATATATTTATGAAATTGAATAATACTAATACAGTGTATCACATCCTGCCTGCTGCTGCGTCCCTCCACTCTCTCTTGACTTTTGCTGCTGCTGCATCACTCCACTCTCTCTTTCTCTCTTGGTTGCTGCTGCATCCCTCCACTCTCTCTCTCTCTCAACTGCTGCTGTGTTTCATATATAAAAATGATTTGATAAAAATTGAGATTTTCATTGGATTTTTAGACTGACATTCAACTCATAAATTCTTGATATATCTGTCCATTAGGGGAGTCACAAAATACCAGAAATTTAGTTGGCAATACCAATTGAGAAATTCCACAATCCTGGATACCCAATTCGATACTAGTTGGAAAAAATGTACTTCAACATACACTACTTTATCTTACTTTATTCACTTAACACCCTCCGGCCAATATAGTGAGAGGAAAATTATGAGATTCCAGTTAGCAAGTATAGCCTAAGTTAGCTAATAACTGTAGGCCTAAGAAAACAGGCTACACAGGGTATAAAAGAAAAACAGACCTGAGTCCAAGTAACTAACTGCTCACACGGGCTGGCTAATCTCTAGATAACGTTACCTTATGAATATTCCGTTTCCCCTATAATTGTAACAAGAACCCCTGTCAGGCTAAAACAATGTATTTATTTTACATCAAAACTTACGACTTTAATATCACTGACGTTTTTTAGCATAAGTTAATGGGAATTTAATATGGCGAAAATTAGCATCACGTCTAGCACAGACTGGGTTTGACAAAGCTATAGCTAGATAATAGCCCGGCTAGTATGCTGACACTAACGGTCGTTAGTTGTGAGGACGCTGTGATGTCCTATTCAATTAAATCTCTGGTCGGCAGCTAATGTATAATAATGTAATGGCTGCTGCTATCCTAATGTTACAGGATGATAGAAACCGTCTTAACAGTTTGCTAGCTAGCCAACTATAGGCTATCACCAGTTGATAATTTGCCACAATGTAAAGACAAGTGATGTTAGTTTAGGTAACGTTAGCTAGCACCAACCTAGCTGGTTTTCATGTGGCTAATGCCTAACGTTAGCTACTTAGTTTACCAGTAACTAGCTAACCTAGCTAACGCTAACGTTACTTACAGTTGCGGAGAAAAAGCTCCTGATATCCCTCATCCTCTTCAGAGGGCCTGATATCCCTCATCCTCTTCAGAGGGCCTGATATCCCTCATCCTCTTCGGAGGGGGAGGCGATCGCCTGGCGGAGGCATAAAAAAATACTGGGATGGCACATTCACGGTGGAGGAAAGGGGTAGGCGGTCTAATGTCACTCCGAACATAATGCAAAGTAATTAGTTAACTAACTCAAAATGGTACCAATTATGTCCTTCCAAACTATGGGAAGGCCAACTTAATGATCTAATATAACTGCACTCCAAAGATAATGCGAACAAGATTGCTTAAAAGTTGGTAGGGACAATTTGGGCCTCCCAAAATGTTGGTAGGGACATGTCCCGACCGTCCATACGCAAACCTACGCCCTTGCAATAGCCTAGCGGCCACCTGGATGCCGGCGGACGCTATCACCGGCGGTGTGATTCTCCAGAACCTACAGATGGCCAGCACGGCCCTGGTCTCAGGTGAGCGTGGACTTACCTGGGGCTCCTGCTGAACACGCTTCGGCGTTGCCTTGCTCCGGCTCCACCCTCTCCCTCGCGCACTGTCTCCACGGCCACCTCCCTCCTCTTCTCGTTCAGTCAACTTTAGAGTGTTTATAAAGACAGTCTATCTTCAAGAGTGTGTGTGCAGCTAGCCGCTTCGATCGTCCAGTCGCCTCACGGCCAGGTCTTCTCTCACAAGATGGCCGCAGCGTTGCAGGCGTCTCCAACCTTTTATCATGACACCTGGTCCCCATCAAGTAGCCACGCCCCCTTAGCCCTGTGACCAATCAGAGCTAGCCTACACACTCCAGTATTAGTATGTATTTAGAAATACATACTAAATACTAATCTACGTACTAATCTAACATAATATCATTAAAGTGTATCTTACCTAAAACAGGACTATAGCCTACAGTATGACGTGCTTTCAAAGCAAACATTTCACTTGGAAGAATAATTCGTTTGAAAATAGAAACAAATTCCACCACCACATTTTATATTATGAACTGAATTGCGAACTTTTCTTTTCTACTATGAGAGCTGTGGAAGCACGGCCAGTGTAGATGAATGAAACACTTGGATATTGGAAAGAATAAGAACTGTGTTTTGAGCTTCTGAAAATGTCTTGTTTCGCTTACAAAAGAGTAGGCTACAGCATGCCTGGGACAATGGCATGCTGTAGAGCTAGGCTACATTTGAGTGAAAGCTGCAGCTACATTTACATTTATAGACAGATCATTTATCAGCATATCAGCCGATCTGAGGCCATGTGTTTTGGCCACTCTGGTAAAGAGAGGGGCAGAGCTGTCCACTGATCACCATCTGCTGGTGAGATGGTTTCGATGGTGGGGGAAACCTCTGGACAGACCTGGAAAACCCAAGCGTGTAGTGAGGGTGAACTGGGAACGTTTGGAGGAAGAGCCTGTCCGGAGAGATTTCAATTGCCACCTCCGGCGGACCTTCTCTGGCATCCCTGTGGAGGTTGGGGACATCGAGCATGAGTGGTCGGTGTTCAAAGCCTCCATTGCTGAAGCTGCGGCTGGGACCTGCGGCCTGAGGGCCATAGGTACCTCAAGGGGCAGTAACCCTAGGACACCGTGGTGGACAGCGGTGGTCAGGAAAGCCGTCCGACTGAAGAAGGAGGCCTTCCGGGATATGTTAGCCCGGGGGACTCCAGAAGCAGTTGCAGGGTATCGGCTGGCCCGGAGGGCTGCGGCTTCGGCCGTGACCAAGGCAAAGCAGCGGGTGTGGGAGGAGTTCGGAGAAACCATGGAGAAGGACTTTCGGTCGGCACCGAAGTGTTTCTGGAAGACCATTAGACACCTCAGGAAGGGAAAGCGGGGAACCATCCAAGCTGTATACAGCAAGGAAGGGACACTGCTGACCTCAACTGAGGAGATTGTTGAGTGTTGGAAGGAGCACTTTGAGGAACTCCTGAACCCGACTAATCCACCCTCTACGATCGAGGCAGAGCCGGAAGATGATGGGGGTTATCGCCAATTTCCCTGGAGGAGGTCACTGAGGTAGTCAAACAACTCCAAAGTGGCAAAGCCCCATGGACTGATGAGATCCGTCCAGAAATGCTGAAGGCGCTGGGTGTTGAGGGGTTGTCTTGGTTGACACGCCTCTTTAACATTGCGTGGAAGTCCGGGTCAGTGCCAAAGGAGTGGCAGACTGGGATGGTGGTCCCAATATTTAAAAAAGGGGACTAGAGGGTGTGTGCCAATTATAGAGGCATCACATTACTCAGCCTCCCAGGGAAAGTGTACTCCAAGGTGCTGGAAAGGAGGGTCCGGCCGATAGTTTAACCTCAGATCAAAGAGGAACAATGCAGATTTCGTCCTGGTCATGGAACCACCGACCAGCTCATCACTCTCGCACTCTCCGTCAGGGCTGCGCTTTGTCACCAATCCTGTTTGTGATTTTCATGGACAGGATATCGAGGCATAGCCGCGCGTAGGTCGGGTTGCAGTTCGGTGAGCTGGGGATCACGTCGCTGCTATTTGCAGATGATGTGGTCCTGATGGCATCATTTGCCTGCAACCTCCAGCACTCTCTGGATGGGTTCGCAACTGAGTGTGAAGCGGCTGGGATGAAAATCAGCACTTCTAAGTCTGAGGCCATGGTTCACAGCAGGAAACTGGTGGTCTGTCCGCTCTGAGTAGGAAATGAGTCCTTACCCCAAGTGAAGGAGTTAAAGTATCTGGGGGTCTTGTTCACGAGTGAGGGAACCATGGAGAGGGAGCTTGGCCGGAGAATCGGAGCAGCTGGTGCAGTTCTGCAGTCGCTTTACCGCACTGTTGTGACGAAAAGAGAGCTGAGCAAAAAGGCAAAGATCTCGATCTACCGGTCTATCTTCATCCCCACCTTCACCTGTGGTCATGAAGGATGGGTCATGACCGA
>NC_140245.1:10884103-10889103 GCF_949987555.1 Borostomias antarcticus | reverse complement strand
TAGGAGGGGTTCTGGGTAGGAGGGTTCTGGGTAGGTAGGGTTCTGTGTAGGAAGGGTTCTGGGTAGGAAGGGTTCTGGGTAGGAAGGGTTCTGGATAGGAGGGTTCTGGGTAGGATGGATCTGGGTAGGAGGGTTCTGGTGCCAGGGTGTGGGAGGATGCCCTTGTCCAGGTCAGTATATTTGGGGTTATACTCCAGCACACCGCCCTGCCAGGAACCATTCATTGTGCCATAGACTTTTGTCACTTTTTGCGCTTAAATAGCACATATCCAGCGATATCCACTCATGGAACTATTATGGCAGGTATCCACTAGCCTGGCTTCCCGGCCCTATTCACGTGATCTCAGATGCTGTTCTGTGTTTTCCTCTGAAAATTTCCTTTGCGTCGTGTATTCCCTATTTTACATAATATATATCTAATATATAACAATTCTAATTTGCAAACTGAAAACGTATATAAACTGAAATCTCTCAATATATCGAGGTAAGTTACATGCAAGGCTATCTCATAACACTCTGATCGACTCTGCCTTTCACACAGCTGTAGTCCATTCATAAATCAAGCTTCCTGCGGTTGAGCTGACATGTTTGGGCAGGCCACAGGTAGGCTAGCTGGCGCTGTCCAGCAAGCATGGGGTGCTGAACCTAGGCAGAGCGGTGTTAATACAATAAATGATAAACAAACAATTAAATAATACATAACATAAACCGTTCTACTTCACTGTGCCTTTTTAGTTGCCACAAATACCGGCCCGATGAACGATTCCTGAAGTTCATCCGTCTAGTTCCAAATGATAAAGTAACTGCACAGGTTGTCTGATACTTCTGCCCGTTGGCAGCTTCACCACACAGGATCTCATCCTTCACATGGATGTCTTCGACTATGCCCATCCTCCATGGTTGTCTTGGCAACATTTGCTCGTGAACTAGGACTAAATCGTTTTTCGTAAATGATACAAGTCTGTTCAGGGTTCGGGGTGTGTGCGCGTTTCTCAATTCCATGAGATATTCATTTTTCCATCGAGTCCAAAATAAATTAATCAATCTTTCTCTGTATTTTTTCCTTTTGGTAAGAATTTTTTGCGTATGGGATACACTGGTCGCTGGTGGGGGTAACGATGTCTCTCCGATGAGGAAATGTGCTGGCGTGAGAGGGGATGGGTCCTCATGATCAGTGTGCAGGTGGGTCAGAGGCCTGGAATTAACCACGGCCTCCACTTAGACCAATATTACAGTCATTTTTTTTTTTTCAATATGGTTTCTCGTTCCTCGTACCCCAGCATGGCTTCCCTAGGATCTTCTTTAGGCACATCTTCATGGACCTGACCAGCCTTTCCCACATTCCACCCCACCAAGCAACCTTTTCAACAATGAACCTCCACTGAATTCTCTTGTCGGAAGAGAAATCCTTTATCTCCTTTCTTTTCAATGAGGTCCATAGAGCGTTTAACTCCTCAGAGGCCTTTTTATGTGTCCCTGCGTTGTCTGAATAAATTATTTGACAAATGCCTCTTCTTGCGACAAATCTTCTGAATGCTAATAAAAAACTGTCTGTAGTTAAATCACTTAGACCCCGTTTACACCTTGCATTAAAATGCGTTTTTGGTGATCAGATTGCAATCTGATCATGCTAAACCACATGAAAATACAGGTGTAAATGCGGCCAAAATGTTTTGAGGACGGATTGCGATCCGATCGGCCAAACCACCTCCGGAGGTGGTCAGGGAAGCATTTCGACCACATTTAATAGAAGTGTAAATGGAAATGCGTTTTTAATCCACATATCAACAACGTGGGTGGAAATACGTAGCCGTTGGCACGCGCCGGTTCCAGACCAGCAAGGAGCAGGCTTCCATGGCAGCTAGCAAGAAAGCATTAAAATGGAACCTGGTCAAGGTTGGAGTCCAGACAAGACAAAAGTGTCTACTCTCAATTTGGTAGGACGGAAATATTCAAGCACAAACAGGATGTGACGTTCGATTGTCAGCTGCACAGAGTCGATCGGATCTCAAACGGATCGGGTTGAAGATAATCGAAACGCATATTAATGCCAGGTGTAAATGTAATCAGGCTAAATCATTATCTAGATACAATCTCGATACGAGACACATTTTAATGCAAGGTGTAAACGGGGTCTTTATAACTCCAAATGAACTGCTCTAGTAACGGCGCAGGTGAATAAAGCTGTATACGCTTTCCTATGGTTTGGCTTGTAATAGTGGCCCTGCAAAATCGATGCCGGTTACCTCAAAAGGTGGAGCCTCGGTGATTCTCTCCTTGGGCACGAGGCGGTTATCTGTTGTGCATTTTTCACCCTAAATCTTCTACATATTATACAGTCATGTATTATTCTTTTCGTCACTTGCCCCCCTTTCAATATCCAAAACCGCTGTCTGACTTGGGCCAGAGTGTCTTGCAATCCACAGTGCATCACTTCGGCATGGGACTTTCTTACTTGCAACAGTGAATGTATCCTTGTCTGGCAGAATACAGGGATGTTTCTGTGCAAATGTCAAATTCGCTTTTTGAAGTCTGCCGCAAACTCTCAATAGACCATGGTCGTCCAGAAAAGGATTGAGGTTGGATATCCTGAATTGTTTTTCCACATTTTTTCCAGATTTCAACTGATTCACTTCATTTGGGAAACATTTGTTTTGAGTGACTCTTATCCAATATTGCTCAGCCATCTCAATTTCGTTTGCGGATAATTCTCCTTTTTCCTTGTCCTTGTTTTGTGCGTTGTGTACGAATCTATTCACCCAAGCGGTCTTCCTAAGGACCTGGTTTAGTTTGCTGTAGCCTACTTTTCCAATTTTAGAATTGCATTGTGTTTGGAAGAAATTTTCCTGAACGCTCACTTCATTTTGTGCGACAGTTTCCTCCGTTAGATCATTTTCCGTTATGTTTACGTCGCTCTTAGAATATTAATTTAGTTTGTCGTTCAGTCTGAGCCATTCCGGCCCCTTCCACCAGAGGGTGTCATTCTTTAAATTTACCCCTGACTCGCCTCGCGTTCCAGCGTCTGCAGGATTTTCTTTTCCAGCGTTCTACAACGTCGCCATTTGTTTGGTTCTGAGAGTGTTTGGATTTCCACTACTCTGTTGGACACAAACGGCTTCCATTGCTTTACAGAGCCCTTTATCCAATGCAGTGTGATTGTAGAATCAGTCCATAAATAGAGGCTGTCTCTGTTCATCTTCAGAACTTTGATCAGTCGCCTAGTCTTGCCCCTATTAATGCTCCTACTAATTCAAGTCTAGGTAGGGTCATTGTCTTCAGCGGCGCGACCCGTGTTTTGGCTGAAACTAAACTTGTGCGGCACTCTCCGCTTGACTTGATGATGCGCATACAGTATACGCTGCTGCACAGTAAGCGGTTCGCTCGCGTCACTAAACACATTAATTTCTTTCTGCGGATCGTCTGGAATTTGTTCAACTTCATCGCCGTCATAACGTCTGGACACTGCAATGGAATTCAAATCATTGAGTTCACTGCACCATTGGCGCCATTTGGTGGACAGATCAGAAGGCAAGTCATTATCCCATTCCAATCCTCTTTCCCATGTTTGTTAGAACAAGCGCTTCACGCGTACTGTGAATGGTAAAAGGCCTATGGGGTTGAATATCCTTGCTGCTGATTGTAGCACACTCCTTTTAGTGGATTTACAGTATTTAATAATTTCCATCACGCTACTTAACTCAAAGACAAATTCATCAGCATTTGGTTTCCAGGATAGTCCGAGAACTTTGAGTGGTGTGCCTTCACATTTTGTTTCTGTTTGTGCTCCATCCTCGTTCCATTTGTCCCAAAGCTCTGTTGAATTAGTTTTCCCCTTACTCAATGTCATACCTGCGGTTGACAAGATGTCCTTCGCTGTCTTGGACAAGACGTGAGCATCTTGCACTGTGTTCGCTCCAGTTATTAAATCGTCCACATAAAGACATTCTCTCAGTGTATTAACTGTTTCTGGCTCGGTGTCTTCGTATTTCTCTAAGTGATGTCGGATAGTTGCGGTTAATATACAGTAAAAGGGCTTGATGTCGCTCCAAACGGAACTCTAGTCATCCACACTACGCACGGCTGTGCGTCTCCATCCCTGGGGATGGTCTTATGGTGGGTTCCAGGCAACCCGTAACTCGTGTTTTTACGACCTTCTACATGTGAAAATGCACTGGAATGGCAGTCAAACCCGTAACTTACCACCCGTGAACTCGTACCAGATCGATGTACTCCCAGTTGCGTTCTCTGATGTCACACAGCCCTCTAAGCAAGATGGCAGCCCCCATGGGTATGGCGACAAAGATAACTTTAGGGCAACGTGAAGTAAATTTGTATGTTGTAATCAAAATAATACAAACGATTATGCACTACAATCTGCTATGTGTATGTAATGATGCACAAATATGTTGACAAGAGATAGCTAGTGCTAGCTAGCTAACATTAAGGTAAACCTGAACGTGACCATGCAAACGGCGAAAAGTCGATGATCTCAATAAATAAAATGTAACGTACGATTTCTTAGCATAGCGAAATTAGGCATACAATGTTTAGCTTGCCAGCTCTGACAATGTACCAAATCTCAAGCTTTTACCATATCGGCTTGTTTACATTTATCCAGAATGCCACGCATTCAGACAGTTTGCCTGGAACGCTATGAAGTCGTGAGTCGTGACTTGAAGTCGTAACTTACTGGCTCAGAATCCTATCTGGAACGCGGCATTAGTCCATAGAAACCTCAGTTCGTCTCTGTCTTTCTCTTTTATTGATATTTGCAAAAAGGCTTTCGTTATATCTGACATAAATGCTAGCTTACTTTGTGCTGTCTGAATTTGAGCAATATGCCTAACAGGTCTGCCGTTTAATTTGGGCCTGTCAGTAAGCAATCATTTAACGACTATTGGCCTGGCTCATGTGAGGATGCATCAAATACCACACGTAAACTAGTGGACCTTTCCTCTCATAACTGCGTGGTGGATAATAAACATGGTTTTCTGTTTCCT
>NC_140245.1:10866603-10876603 GCF_949987555.1 Borostomias antarcticus | reverse complement strand
CTAGTGTTGTCTAGTGACTAGGGAGCGTATCTGACCCCTAGTGTTGTCTAGTGACTAGACTAGGTCACATATCTGACCCTAGTGTTGTCTAGTGACTAGGGAGCATATCTGACCCTAGTGTTGTCTAGTGACTAGGGAGCATATCTGACCCTAGTGTTGTCTAGTGACTAGGGAGCATATCTGACCCTAGTGTTGTCTAGTGACTAGGGAGCGTATCTGACCCCTAGTGTTGTCTAGTGACTAGGGAGCGTATCTGACCCCTAGTGTTGTCTAGTGACTAGACTAGGTCACATATCTGACCCTAGTGTTGTCTAGTGACTAGGGAGCATATCTGACCCTAGTGTTGTCTAGTGACTAGGGAGCATATCTGACCCTAGTGTTGTCTAGTGACTAGGGAGCGTATCTGACCCTAGTGTTGTCTAGTGACTAGGGAGCATATCTGACCCTAGTGTTGTCTAGTGACTAGGGAGCATATCTGACCCTAGTGTTGTCTAGTGACTAGGGAGCATATCTGACCCCTAGTGTTGTCTAGTGACTAGACTAGGGAGTGTTTCTCTTGTGCTCACCCGGTTTCTCCCTCTTTCTCAGAAGCCTCTCGCTCTACGCCTGCCTGCCAGTGCCTACCTAACACAGGTACATAAGTATTCACTCCCTTTGCTATGACACTCAAAATTGAGCTCAGGTGCATCCTGTTTCCACTGATCATCCTTGAGATGTTTCTACAACTTGATTGGAGTCCATCAGTGGTAAATCCAATTGATTGGACATGGCACACACCTGTCTATATAAGGTCCCATAGTTAACAGAGCATGTCAGAGCAGAAACCAGGCCATGAAGTCAAAGGGATTGTCTGTAGACCTCTGAGACAGGATTGTACAAAGGGACAGATCTGGGGAAGGGTACATAAAACATCTGCAGCATTGAAGGTCCTGAAGAGCACAGTGGTCTCCATCATTCATGAATGGAAGAAGTTTGGAACCACCAGGACTCTTCCTAGAGCTGGCCGCCTGGCCAAACTGAGAATTCGGGGGAGAAGGGCCTTGGTCAGGGAGGTGACCAAGAACCCAATAGTCACTCTGACAGAGCTCCAGCGTTCCTCTGTGGAGATGAGAGAACCTTCCAGAAGGACAACCATCTCTGCAGCACTCCACCAATCAGGCCTTCATGGTAGAGTGGCCAGATGGATGCCTCTCCTCAGTAAAAGGCACATGACAGCCTGCTTGGAGTTTGTCAAAAGGCACCTAAAGGACTCTCAGACCATGAGAAACAAAATTCTCTGGTCTGATGAAACCAAGATTGAACTCTTTGGCCTGAATGCCAAGCGTCACATCTGGAGGAAACCAGGCAATTACACACATTATTACACATAAGTAAGCAATTTATTAACACATTTATAAAGGTTTTATTCTTTATTAATAAGCTAATGTAAAATGTGTTTATTCACTGTTTTTTCATACGTTATAAACAATGTATTTACCATTTGTAAATTACGTATCATATCAATTACAAACACGTTTTTCATGAGTTGTTAATGGTTCATCAGGTTGTTTATAACATGGAAGATAATGATTGACAAACTATTCATGAGTGCTTTATGCATGCATTTATCCATGTAATGAATTAGACATGCACACATGGTTAGTAAGTGGGTTAATAGAACACTTTATAATACTGTAATTCATGATTAATTCAAGTAGTTATAAAGCATCTACTAGGCTGTTCGTAAAGTATTATGTGGGAGTTGATCTACAGTAACTAATGAGATATTAAGGCTGGCAATGCAATTGCGATCAATGTCAACTAGTCTGCAGTGTATGTATTTATTTATTTATTGCACAGAGGTGGTTTTGAATCCTGGCCTACTGCAGTGCAAACACCTGTCTAAACCATACAGCCACTGAAAACAGTGTCGCAACTTTACTTTCTTTAATGCCTTTATACCATCCAACTGGTTGCGCAATATCGGAAGCAGGCTTGAATTTAGGATTTAAACCATTGGCACACGTTACTTAAATCAGACATTTTAATCAATAGCCCAGTGCATATCATTATAATCGATAGCCCAGTGCATATCATTATAATCGATAGCCCAGTGCATATCATTTTAATCAATAGCCCAGTGCATATCATTTTAATCAATAGCCCAGTGCATATCATTTTAATCAATAGCCCAGTGCATATCATTGTAATCAATAGCCCAGTGCATATCAATAGCCCAGTGCATATCAATAGCCCAGTGCATATCAATAGCCCAGTGCATATCAATAGCCCAGTGCATATCATGTTGATATCTGAATGTAGCACATGCCCCCCCAGCATGTGTCCCTTCATTAAAGTGTCCCTGTGGGTTTTTCGGTGTCCAAGAGCCTCTGAGTCATGCTTATGGGTACAACCACCTAATTTAGTGCCATCCTCATTAGTAGGGTACCTCAGAGGGGTATGCGCACCCCCTTAATTATTTTTTTCTAATCGGTGTTATTGCCATCCTTAAGATGTCCAAAATACAGATTTTGATGATCCTGTGTATAAGAAGATCTGTTTTTCCCCTGGCGCCATTCCATAGACCCTCATATGGATTCCACCTCCTGTAACTGGCCCCCAGAACCACATACAGTGACCTAGGTATGGTCCCCCTCACACAGGGACACCAATCCCTCAGCAATAGCACCTTCCTGGCTAAGAGTACAGTGCCCTGGGTCACCCCAAATACATTATGAATGTCATTAGGGTAGTTCCGCCTCTGATAACTTGGCCCAGGAACCACACTCTATCTTGGTTCTTATATCTCCATGTCCGGGGGACCAGCCCTGTGTGAGCACCAGTCCTGTGGCTGTAACTGACTAGTTGTGAGGACCAGTTATAGGAGGCATAATAGTCTATAGAATGACGCTCCATAGACATCAATGTATTTTGGGTCACCAGGGGCCAAATGGATCCTTTGCCAAATCTTTTTATGTACAGTAGTATCCTCAAAATCAGTATTTTTTATGTAATTAAAATGCCATGAATGCAAAAATAAGTGGGGAACACGTGGAGCCCCCTGAGGTACCCTACTAAACAGTTCTCTTAAATGTTGGCCGCTAACTAGCATATTTAAGAGTAGGCGTACCTACTATACACAAAGACACACATTTGTCATTCACAGCCACACATAGCCTAGGCCTCCATAAGCAGTCTAAGGTTACTGGTCTGCGAGTATAAACAGGATGGCTCTCGGGGTCACCTGGCTCTCGGGGTCACCTGGCTCTCGGGGTCACCTGGCTGTTGGTGTGTCCGGTAAATCATCTGGACCAGGAAGTCCCGGGAGGGGGGACGGGTCACACAGGAGCTGTGCGTATGACTAGAGAGGCAGAGCTAGAGGCGGAGCTAGAGGTCTCCACCGGAGAACAGCTGAATCATCAGGTAGATTCACAGATCTGCTCTTCGATATCTACAGATAATGCTAATAAAAGGACACCTTCATCACACGGGCGCCTCATTTAGCATCTACACGTAAATAGCTGCACTTAAATAGCACACATCCACTAGGCCGGCTTCAACATCCTGATCACATGATCTCTCTCCACCATCCTGATCACGTGATCTCTCTCCACGACAGAGAAACAGAATGTGAGATCAGGTGACCAGGATGGCGAAGCCAGGCTAGTGGATGTGTGCTATTTAAGTGCAGCTATTTACGTGTAGATGCTAAATGAGGCGCCCGTGTGATGAAGGTGTCCTCACATCACACCCTTTGCTGTCACGTCAGACCATAACCGTCAGGGTCAAGCTAAAACCGCCCGGTCAGTTCAAGTTAAATTTTGCTCGCCTCCCTCCTCACAGCTTCTGCCCTCCGTGTCTAATGTGTGGTAATGTGTGGTTAGATATGCAGTAATAGCTGTCACACCTCACAGGGTATGAAGAGAACAGTGCTCAGTATGGTCTCATGGTTAAACATCTTCATCTCAAAGGCGCCTGCGGTGCTGCTGGGTAGATGTTTCCCATGGTGCACTTCAGCTCAAAGTCAAAGACAAAGTCAACTTTATTTATACAACACTGTTCATACAAACAAATGTAGCACAAAGTGCTTTACAGAAAAATGTAAAACAATTAAAATACTGTAGTAGATAAAAATAAAACACAACAAATCATATATGGTAAAAGAGAATAGAACGTAAGAGAATAAAATGTAAGTAAAAAATTAAAAGTGAGTGTAAAAAAAAATCTAATTACTATACTGTAGGTAAAACTACATGATGAAAGCAAGATTGAAAAGGTATGTCTAAAGATCTTGCTTTAAGGTTCCCATAGTTTCAGCCATTCTTAGGTATTCTGGCAGGGTGTTCCAGAGGCTGGGGGCGTAGAAACTGAAGGCTGCCTCCCCATGTCTCTTGGTCCTGGCTCCAGGAACCGTTAAAAGTTCAGTGCCAGAGGATCTCAGGGACCTACTTGGTGTATAACATAAAAGCATGCCTGATATGTATTCAGGTGCATGACCATGGACTGCTTTATAAACTAAAAAGAATCTTAAAATCTATTCTGAAATGAACCGGTTGTGATTGTAAGACTGACGTGATGTCTGGTCTTAGAAGGAGGGCACACATCACGCCAGTCTTGAAAGGGCTGACCACACTCAGCGTTCTCTGGGTCCTGGACAGGACAGGCCTGGGCAGAATGGAGGAATTATGTAGGAGCCATTCATTTCTTAATTTATTCATCAATTTATGTTTAGTATTAAAAGCATCATTCACACATACAAACATATTCAAGTTAAAATTATGATGTTATTTTTCCGTGCATTTATTCTGTGCATTTATTGTCTGTTTGTGTTAGTGTGCATTTATGTGTGAGATGATGTGTCCCTCTATAGGAGAAGGGTATGTAAGATGGTGCGCTGCACCAGATGGGGTGAGCGGGTGCACGTCTTTGACCGTGTGCACAACACTACTGGAACCTGCAGCATTTTGAATAGCTTTATGTTTGTTTTCTTAAGATTTATGTTCATTTTGCAAATAAATACTACAAAGGAATGGCAGGTATGATCTCCTTGATCATTTAACACGTGTCAGACATTATGCACCCAACGCCCAAGGAAGTGGACAAAAATGGGGTAAAGTTTAATGGAATTGAACAAAGGAACAAAGAAAGCTTCACCTGTTTTTACCACTACAAATTATATTAACTTTATATATGTTCTGGGGGCATAGTGATGTCACAAGCTTAACAATATCACAACATACCTGTACAGTAGAACAGTCCTTCACATAAACACACCACACCACATACAGGGATATCACTGTCTCTAGCTGTATGATACAGAAGGCTAGGGAAGGGAACTTAATGAAGGACAGTATAAGTCTTGGGCAGCACATCAATTCAAATTCAGACTATATCAGACTATATATGAATCAGATAACTGTGCAACAAAACATGTTCGTCTAGTTATAGTGGTCAATAAAGGGATAACTGGATGAAGATGTATTGTTGCACAGGTGTCTGATTCACAGACAACAGGGTAGGAGAAACAGAGAAACAACTAAATCAACTGAGAAGAAGAAAACCAGAAACAACTAAAGCCTTCAATATACTTGCTGTTTAGCAACGTGGACAGTATGTACATACTGTAAGTGCATATTCTGCGGCTGACGACTGCAAAATGAAGAAGACTTTTCTGTGTTCCAATAATCTCAGAGGCGTCAGACTTGTCCAGCACAGTCCAACTTGGCTTGGCTGAGGGACATACAAGCCATTGTTGCAAAGGTCCGGGGGCTGGTCATGAGTGATGGACACCAGCAGATAGACATTTGTAAATAACACAGTGATTGAAATTGATTTTCTTGAGCATGACAGAGCATGAAAGTAAACAAATGCAAATAGAGTGGTCAGTGTGAGGTTGTGCATCATTCATGAAAACATATCCCTGTCCCCACAGAGCTGAACAGAGCTTACTGCAAACAAAGATTTACACAGCGTCAGTGTTTACCTATTTGAGCCAATAACAGGCAGAGTGAAGTTTGATAGTAGCTGGCGTCCCGTGTTCCTGCAGCTGCTGTGGCGTCCTACGCCTGGGGGTATTCAGGCTCAGGGGTCAGGGGGGCTGGGGGTATTCAGGGTCAGGGGGGCTGTGGGTATTCAGGGTCAGGGGTCAGGGGGGCTGTGGGTATTCAGAGTCAGGGGGGCTGTGGGTATTCAGAGTCAGGGGGGCTGTTGGAGGGAGGGGGGCTGAGGCTCTTCTCTAGGGGGTCTTTCACAGCGCTGGGAGGAAGGACAGAGGGGGAATATACAGATGTGGGAACATAAGAATGTAACTTGACCCGCGGTATTCTAACAGGCGCTTTACAGCATTCCGCACCACCGCTCGCCTGCCCATAGGGGCGCAGTAATACCACTCATTGACCCATTGCTGTAGCTCATCTCGCACATTAGATGAGCCTACCGTTCTCAAACTCCTTGTTCTCTGTCTGGTTGTAATTTAATTATTACGAACAAAGCCTATGTATTTATAGTTTCTATCTCTGTAAATGTCGCCGGGTCTATATCTGTTAACTGTCGGGACAAGTAGAAGTTTAATACATTAGGCTGAGTGTTCTCATATGGAACATGGCATCAGGACGAGTAAGATGGCTAATGGAGCTGACCAGAGATGTGTTTGAAATGGTTCACTCACTCCCTTTTCCCTATTACCATGGATGTATTGAGTGCGACTCATAGTGAACTACATGGGGAATGATTTAACAGTTTTGGGACACATGGAATGTAACTGCGTAAGATATTCATGACTCAAACAAGCAGACGCGCTGATCACTGATGGCAGCAGGTTGAAATATCAGGTAGTATTCAGGTTCCATGTTTAGTTGAATGATAAATCCCATATAAATGGTTGGAATTCTAATGATGTGCAAGTGTGATTTTGTCAACTTTAGTGCTGTCTGCTAATAGCAGGCTGTGAAGCTGCACGATAAGACCGTGATAACAAGTTGGCTCACGACAGCAGCTTCCATAATATTAACGGTAGCTGTCGGTGGCTAAAAAACAGATAGCTAACTTTACAACGTTGATTCCTGTAGCTATTTTGATTTTGATGCTATTAGTTCAACTTCTGTTTCTCGGGCAGGAACGGAGACGAACTCGCATTAGCAGCAAAGCAGCTAGAGGAATGATCTTAACATTAGCTAACTGCTTTAGCTACTGCTAGCTACCGTCTTCTTCACTTCTCCTTCGGTAAAACATGACACCGTTGTGTTGTGGTATTGTGGAGGGCTTAGGCAGAAGCAGGAAGAGAAACCACTTTTGCCCCATATAAGTAAAATAATGGTCTCATAAGCATTTTTCGATTGTAAAATTGTGTTCACTTGTTTTAGTTTGCAAACATATGCAATTTTCTTAGCATATCTACTGGCTACATGATAACATAGCTGCAGGGGTGCGCGAGTGACATTTGGGCAGAATGAACAGGTGAAATGAAAGCTCTCGAAGAGATCTTTCTAATGCTATTGGTCAGCTTTGTATGTAGTTTTAATGTGAAAGATACATCTTGAATGCAGTCAAGACAAATTATTTTGCCTCTTAACTTTTGTCAAACCCCCTGGTTCCAGTCAATTGGATTATAGGCTAGGCTACTTTCGTTTACAATGACGTTATCTTATGAACACAAATAGCTTAACCTATAGGCCTACATAAAAACAATAGCCTAAAACCATGTTTATTTACAATGTATTTTCTTTCATTGATAGCATGCCAATAGTTAGGGTGAGGAACGACGCGCGGTCTCTTTAGCCCTGAGACCATCAGGCAGGCAGCTCAGGAGGTCGTTGAAGGCTATATATATTATTATATTATGTCTAATAATACATTCGTTGAAAGTACACAGGCTGATCTACTATACGGAATTGGACCGAGGAGTGTTCTCATATGGAACTAGGCTGCACACGCCCGCCCGCGACAAGAGCTGAATTTTAGTCAGCTTTCCCCGCTGCGCGCAGGACGCGTGCGTCCCCCGCTGATCTGAGCGAGAACGCAGGCGGAATGTCGCTCCCCGTCTGAAACGGCCTTGACTCCTGGAATCCCAAGGTCTTTCATATTGAAATTCTCTTGATGGTCTGGGAAGTTGGGAGACGTGTTAAGGGAGTGCATCAGTCGTGAGCCTTGACAGTAGGCTACCAGCCTGCGCTGCGCTCAGCACAAAGTTGGATGAATGGATGGACATATTGGAATCCTGGAAAATGTTTATTGCGCTCTAAAATCATGAAAGCATAAATGTAAAAATGCAGCAACAGAAGTAGTCTAGATGAGATGGTGGTTTAAATTAATGGCAACACATAAATTGAGACATAAATTGAGACTGGTGATAATGCTGATAATCTACAGTAGGGCCTACCTCTGGCTGAGTTCATGGTTACAGCCATTCATCTCTTACACATGGGCCTATACAATACTTGCACAATCTACTTTGGACGTTAAATCCATCCATCATCTATCAATCAAACTAGCGAATTCAATGGCCGGTCATGGCAAAGCACCTGCTAACGCAGGCTACCCCCCTCCCCACGATCCAGGGCTAGGAAACCGGTTCATCCAGTTTATTTGAATATAAAAGAATTTGGGGGGGGTACAATAGTCTAGTCCAGGTTCGCTGGCGAGTGACAAGCTAGTCAGATGGCGCATGCATGTGTGGACATTGTAGGCCGATTCTGTAAAACCTAAAGAATAAAAGTAGGCTGACAGGGAGGAAATCTATTCATTTCATTGTTTGTGCTCTGTATGCACAAGATAGTTAATGTTCGGATATAAATGGCAGTATAGCGGGAAAAAACCTTATCAAAGGCCAATTTTGGGATTTGAAGATGTAATTGGTCATTTTAAATGGGCCTACTTTATCTTTTGATGCCTATTTGAACGGACTGCATCGATCAATGCAATGACTCTCCATGTTTTTCAGTTTTACCCTTTTCATCAATAAAACATCATTTTTACAACCATGTCTCATTGATTGGGAAGGCATTTAGAGCTGCCGGTCTATTAGCCTACTCGGACTCAGAGGATGATATAACTGTTTATTGAGAAACAATTGCAGGCTGGGCTATATAAAGAAATACCACAATGCATGTAGTCTAGATAATATTACATTATGGTTAGGCTATAGCCTACACTACTTATGGTAGACTATTCGCTTAGCAGGCTACATTGTGGCTGTTTTGTTCATCGCAGAAGCCTATAGCCTAGGCTACACATTAAAAAAATGTTTTTTTTTATATAGACCTAGAAGGAATCAGAATATGTGGAAATTTAATTTTAGCCTATTGAATTATACAATTCAAATTCTGCTTAGAGGGAATTATTTTCAACGGACATTATGACCTGAGCATAATTAATAATTATCTAAGTTAATATAGGCCTACGAGAACGCAACGCTTTTTACGATAGGCTAGGCCTATGCATCTTGTGATTGTACTGTAGCCTAGGCTACAACTTAAGGCTTATTTGGCCCTATTGAATTCATTTAAGCCTACTAGGCTACTCATTATTATCGAATTATCTAGTTGATATATGAATAAAACAATAAGCCGTTTTAATGGCTATGGGCTACTAGTTGTAGCTATACATGAGTTGATGCGCTCTGCTCTTACACACGGTTGAGGCGGCAGCTCAAATACACTTCGCACATATCCTCTGCTATAGCCTCTCACAGCTGGCGGCCGGTATAAATAACTAAAAACATACACAATATTTTCTTATTTGAATGATCTTGAATATATATATATTCAAGATCATTCAAATAACAAAATATTGTGTATATTGTGCATGTGAACGCACACTGTCAAACCTGCCGCTATCTATCCACAAGATAGTTAATGTCCGGATATGATTGGCAATGAGTGATCTTTACTTATGGCGACTATGTCAATTTTGTATGGATCCACACCTCCGATCAAGCTTATTTTTTCTTTGTATCGTGCTGAAGCCATATAGCCTACTGCGCTCAGACTTGGCTACATTATGCCCCGTCTTCAAATTTACTTCC
>NC_140245.1:10859103-10861603 GCF_949987555.1 Borostomias antarcticus | reverse complement strand
CAAATGACCGTCATACTGGTCAGGACCACATGGTCAGGAAGACATACAGTAGCGCTCCATCCAAAATCAGATGTCTTTCTAGCTTTGTTTATTTGACAATAAGGAATTAAGATATCAGATGATTACATCATAGCTTAAAAGATTTGTCAAGAAGAGGACAGTACAGCATCAGACGTGTTTCCATTGTGGTCTTTGATGTATTGACAGTGAGGAGGGAAGCTGGTGGAAGAACAGATGACAGCATCCAACAATAAGCAAACCACTATAGCTAAAAACCTTACAACTAGACATCCTTCAACAATAGCCTAATACAGCCAGAGCAAAACAAACAAAACAACTACCTCAACAACATGACTAGAACTGACTTGATTTTATTTATTTTTTTAAAGATGCTGGTTATCTATACTTTTGACATGCAAAGGTAACTTGTTCCAGTTCACAGCTCCACAAAACAGAACACTTACCCATGTTGATTTTAAACGTGGGCAAGCACAGGTCAGCAACGCTAGCTGTAGTGTGGTACAGTGTGTCACCACTCCTCTGGAAATGACATCAAGACCTGGATGGACTTAAACTTCCTTAGTCTGAATGATGGGAAGACCGAGGTTATTTTGTTTGGTCATAAAGACAGCCATGTTAGCAACCTAGGGCCCCTCGCTGCCAAGAATCGCTCTTTTATTAAAAGTCTTGGTGTCACTTTTGATACTGGTTTTAATTTTGAGCGACAAATTGGCTCTGTGGTTAAAGGCTCTTTTTTCCAGCTGAGGCTCTTATCCAAAGTGAAACCGTACCTCTCTCCTAAGGACCTGGAGACAGTCATCCATGCTTTTATTTCTTCAAGATTGGACTACTGTAATGCCTTGTATGTGGGCCTTGACCAGCGGTCACTGAGGCGCCTGCAATTGGTCCAGAATGCTGCTGCACGCCTCCTGACTGGAACCAAGAAGCGGGACCACATCACACCGGTGCTGGCCTCCCTCCACTGGCTTCCTGTTCGCTTCAGGATTGATTTTAAAATCTTAATGTTTATTTTTAAGGCTCTACATGGTTTGGCCCCCCACTATCTGGCTGAACTGATTCAAGTTCGGGCGACATCTAGAACCCTGAGGTCCTCCTCCGAGGCTCTTTTAATAGTCCCTAGATCGAGACTTAAGACCAAGGGTGACCGAGCTTTTGCGGTGGCTGGCCCAAAGCTCTGGAACAGCCTCCCTCCACACATTAGACACGCACAGAACCTAGGGCTCTTTAAGTCTCAGCTTAAGACTCACTTGTTTGCACTGGCTTTTGAGGCCTGATAGCCTACATCCCCTGTCCTGTTTTGTGTCCTGTCCTTTTATTGTTCTGTGATTATGTGCACTTTATTCTGTTTTTTGTTTTAGTTTATTTTATATATTGTACAGCACTTTGGTGCAACTTCGGTTGATTTTAAACGTGCTTTATAAATAAAGTTGACCTTGACCTTGACCTCTGGAAGTGCTCTTTGAGGTACTCTGGTGCTCTGCTGTTATATTATAGACCACGCTGAGCTGTGGTCCTTCCTCCAGAGGAAGCCCTGACCCTGTGACCACCAAGGTCAATACTCGCTGATTTCAGCTTGCACAGCTAAACACTTTATATTCCGTTTTGGCCGCATGAAGAGAGAACTTGTTGTCTATTAGCCAGTCTCTAATCTTGTTAAGCTCTTCTCTTAGAATTGCCTGTGATTTGATCTCGTCCCTGTGAGCCACTAAAAGAGCTGAATCATCTGCATACAGTGTGAAATAGATTCTCTGCATGTACAAGCTGACTTCATAGCGCTTATATAGATTCAAAATAATAGGGGATCCAAGTCCCCCTTGTGAGACTCCAACAGGTTGGACTGATGGCCTTGAGTTTCTGTCCTCAGACCTCTGTCTGACAGAAAGGAGACTAATCATTTGAAAGGGAATGAGCTCATGACTACTGCAGACAGCTTGTTGAACACAAAACTATGGTCAACAGTGTCAAATGCCTTTTGCAAATCCGTTAAAATCACACCACATACAGTTCTCAGAACTAAAAGCCTGCGCGTCGGTGCAACGGTGGTAAAAAAAACATATTACAATCTGCAACCATGAGGGGCAGTAAAGCACTACTACAGTGAGGCTACTAGGCTTGTCTGACAAACGGTTGCCGTTGCTTAGACTATAGCCTACTGTAGGCTACGTTCCTCAGTCTGAATTGAGAACTGCTCTTTTGGATTAGCTACAGCAGAGACAGTAGCCTAAATAATATTGGTTATTTAAAGGGCTATCATTTTACCAACTGATCGGACTTCATTCATTATTTAGATTCAAACCCGGAAACTCAGAAATCCCACATTTTCAACCCTTAATTTCAACAATGCAGTCAGAGTAACGACACTACAATATACAATCAATAAATAGTGCTAAACCAGTGAAGACCAATTCATTTGAACCCGTATTTACCAACCCATGATAGATACAACCCATATTTGATTCAAAGCACAGATTAGATTTCC
>NC_140245.1:10851603-10854103 GCF_949987555.1 Borostomias antarcticus | reverse complement strand
CACCTTGGAGTACACTTTCCCCGGGAGGCTGAGTAATGTGATGCCTCTATAATTGGCACACACCCTCTAGTCCCCTTTTTTAAATATTGGGACCACCACTCCAGTCTGCCACTCCTTTGGCACTGACCCGGACTTCCACGCAATGTTAAAGAGGCGTGTCACCCAAGACAGCCCCTCAACACCCAGTGCCTTCAGCATTTCTGGACGGATCTCATCAGTCCCTGGGGCTCTGCCACTGTGGAGTTGTTTGACTACCTCAGTGACCTCCTCCAGGGAAATTGACGATGACCCCCCATCATCTTCCGGCTCTGCCTCGATCGTAGAGGGTGGATTAGTCAGGTTCAGGAGTTCCTCAAAGTGCTCCTTCCACGATCAACAACCTCCTCAGTTGAGGTCAGCAGTGTCCCTTCCTTGCTGTATACAGCTTGGATGGTTCCCCGCTTTCCCTTCCTGAGGTGTCTGATGGTCTTCCAGAAACACTTTGGTGCCGACCGAAAGTCCTTCTCCATGGTTTCTCCGAACTCCTCCCACACCCGCTGCTTTGCCTTGGTCACGGCCGAAGCCGCAGCCCTCCGGGCCAGCCGATACCCTGCAACTGCTTCTGGAGTCCCCCGGGCTAACATATCCCACTAACATATCCCGGAAGGTCTCCTTCTTCAGTCGACGGCTTCCCTGACCACCGCTGTCCACCACGGTGTCCTAGGGTTACCGCCCCTTGAGGTACCTATGGCCCTCAGGCCGCAGCTCCCAGCCGCAGCTTCAGCAATGGAGGCTTTGAACACCGACCACTCATGCTCGATGTCCCCAACCTCCACAAGGATGCCAGAGATGCTCCGCCGGAGGTGGCAATTGAAATCTCTCCGGACAGGCTCTTCCTCCAGACGTTCCCAGTTTACCCTCACTACACGCTTTTCCAGGTCTGTCCAGAGGTTTCCCCCGCCATCGAAACCAGCTCACCACCAGATGGTGATCAGTGGACAGCTCTGCCCCTCTCTTTACCCGAGTGTCCAA
The DNA here is from genome assembly GCF_949987555.1 of Borostomias antarcticus. Classification (NCBI taxonomy): domain Eukaryota; kingdom Metazoa; phylum Chordata; class Actinopteri; order Stomiiformes; family Stomiidae; genus Borostomias; species Borostomias antarcticus. The sequence goes on along the minus strand of NC_140245.1, from coordinate 10,853,092 downwards.
AACACATGGCCTCAGGGGGGTCGGTGTCATCAGCATATTTACATATATACCCTGTATTATCCTGAGCTCTCTCTCTGTCTCTCTCTCTCTCTGTCTCTCTCTGTCTCTCTCTCTGTCTCTCACACACACACATGCACGCACACACACACGCACACACACATGCACATACACACACACACACACACACAGACACACACACACACACACACAGCTGGTAAATGACAGCACATATACAGTATGTGCCCTATATACCTACATCTCTGCCCCTCTCTTTACCCGAGTGTCCAAAACACATGGCCTCAGATCGGCTGATACGATAATAAAATCTATCATCGATCTTCGGCCTAAGGTGTTCTGATGCCAGGTGTACTCGTGGGCATCCTTGTGTTCGAACATGGTTCAAACTGTGACTAGCACAGATGTCCAACAACAAAACACCACTCGGGTTCAGATCGTGGTGGCCATGCCTCCCAATCATGCCCCTCCAAGTTTCTCCATCATTGCCCATATGTGCATTGAAGTCCCCCAATAGGACAGTGGAGTCCCCTGCAGGAGCCCCAAATAGGACTCCACTCAGGGTCTGCAGGAAGGCTGAGTACTCTGAACTGCTGTTCAGTGCATAAGCACAAACCACAGTCAGAGTCCCCCCCCCCCCCACAGTCCTAAGGCGCAGGGAGGCGACCCTCTTGTCCACCGGGGTGAACTCCAGCACAGAGGCGCTCAGCTGGGGGCTAGCTAGTATAGCCACACCTGCCTTACACCTCATACCGTGAGCAACTCCGGAGAAGAACAGGGTCCAACCCCTATCCAGGAGTTTGGTTCCGGTGCCGGTGCTGTGCGTGGAGGTTAGCCCCACCAGGTGTAATTGGTATCGCTCCACCTCCCTCACAAGCTCCGGCTCCTCCCCCCCCCCAGCGAGGTTACGTTCCATGTCCCCAGAGCCAGCCTCTGCCGCTCAGGTCCGGTCCGTCGGTGACCACCGCTTTCACTGCCACCTAGTTGGCAGCGCACCTGACCCTGACAGTTTCTCCCGCGGGTGGTGGGTCCACGGGATGGAGGAGATGGTGTTTCCACGTAGCTTTTTCGGGCTGTGCCCAGCCAGGCTCCGTGGTAAGCCCGGCCACCAGGCGCTCGCAGGCGGGCCCTCCGTCTGGGCCTGGCTCCGGACGAGGTCCCCGGGCTTCCTCCGGGCCGGGTCTCTCTTCCTCTTAGGTCTTTGTCCATCGGGTTTTATACCTGTAACCCCAGGTAGGGGGGCTAGGGGGTACTACCACTTGCCCAAGGTGGACCCCCAGACTAGTGGAGGGAAGGAGGCGTCTTACTTCTCCATTCTAGTTCGCACTGGAACTAGCCACTGCCCTATGAAGTCAATCATTTTAATGTGCAGACACTTTATTTTCATCCACCTGAAAGTGTCTGCTGTTTACTTCGAATGCTTGAAGTTTACATTATCGTTTAAATGCAAGTTGAGACAATAGTCTATATAACA